>NW_020897752.1:884813-885305 GCF_003984885.1 Neopelma chrysocephalum | reverse complement strand
CTGGGTTTTCCAAAGCTTTGGAGATGGTTTAGGAGCTCCTGGGTTTTGCAGGAGCAGGATGAAGATGGTTTAGCAGCACCTGGGTTTTGCAAAGCTTTGGAGAAGGTTGGAGATGATTTAGAAACACATTTTCCCAGGTCACTCCATCTCTTCCCACCCTCCAGCTGGAACCTGAGAGCCAAACCCAAATGTGCTGGAGGAATTGGGCCCCCCAGGAGGAACTGGGACCCCCCCAGGAGGAACTGGGACCCCCCCCAGGAGGAACTGGGACCCCCCCCAGGAGGAACTGGGCCCCCCCAGGCACTGCCCTGGCCCGGAGGGAGGACACTGCCCTGCTTTGCCATGGGCAGGGATAGGGAATGGGATCCCCATGGAATCTCCCCCTGCAGTGACCTTCACACCCCTGTGAAGGCAGTTTTGCCACCGAGCCTGTTTTACCCCAAACTTCCCAGGGAGATAATTCCCGGTCCCGTTTTCCTTCAACCCCCCCCC
>NW_020897752.1:869271-884803 GCF_003984885.1 Neopelma chrysocephalum | reverse complement strand
ATGATAAATATCCCGATATCTAAATATCCTGATAAATAAAACCCATGAAACCCCATTAACGTGGATTACAAACCTGATTAAAACCATGTTTATTTATCAGGAATGACCTAAGCTGTTGTTACAACCTTCCAGCCACATCCAGTGTTTTCCCATCCCAGCACAGCCGGAGCGGAGGAGCCGTGGGAATGGCAGACGGAGCGGGAAAGCTTCCCATGCCAACTAATTCCAGGAATATGCCATGTGACAGCACCAGCCACCGCTTCTGTCATGTTCCCTGAGGAAGCAGCTCTGGAAAACCCACGGGGCTGCCAGTCTTTGGGAGCAGCCACGGCAGGATCCTGCTCCGAGCTCCCATCCCGGCGGCTGCTCCGCGTTCTCCCGCGCCAGGAATCCCCCCGGAGCTGATGTTGTGACAGGGAGAGGCTGGAACCAAACACTCTGACACGAGTGGTGCTGCTGCCAGGAAACCTCCTTACACAGCACATTCCCAGGCACTGAGGAATGGAAAACGGGGAAAAAAAAAAGGCAAGTGGAGCTGGGCTAATAAAGAATGGAAAACCAGGGGGATGGGGCTTTTCCAAGCAAAAGCATCCCTGGGTATGCTGCTCTCCAGCCTGGGAATGGCCTCGGGATGCAGGCTGGCTGTGGCCAGCAAGGCTGGAGGCAGGTGGTCATTCCCTATCTGGAATTTCCCAGCCTGGGAAAACAGGGCAGCACAGTCCCCCAGGAAGAGCTTCCCACCCCAAAACCATCCCGGCTCCCGAGCAGGAGGGGTTTGCCCCAGCTCAGGGACAATGGGATCCTGGGATGATGATGCCAAGTGGGTTGTTAACACCATGTGTGATCCCAACAGCTTTTATTTATCCCTTAAATCCTTATCCCATCCCTGCTGGAGAAGTGCAGGAACGAACACCTGCTGGAAAGAGGGCTTTTCCAACTCTTAAATCCCAATTCCAACCCTCTGGAGCCGGCTCGGGAACAACACAGCACAGCAGGCTGATCACAGGCACAGAACAACCCGGAAAAGCCTCTCCCAGGCTGATTTTAGCGAACTGAGCTGATTTTGGGAGGAGCAGGGAAACCCCTCGATCCCTGGAGCAGTAGATCCGTGGATGGAGAAGCTCCGCTGAGCTCTGTCAGCTCTTACCAAGCTCATAAATATTCCAAAGCACCCACCCTGCTGAATCCTCGTTTCCTAAATGTCTGAGCACAGGGAATGACCATCCCTGGAGTTTTCACACTCCAACTGGTGTTTTCCTTAAGGAAAACAAGACCAGCAATAAACTCAGCTCCCAAAAGGCAACTTGCTGCCAAAATAACCCTCCGGGCTCGACCTGGCCCGGAGGCACGTTTTGGTTGGAATGGGCTGGGAATAACCAGCCCTGGATTGCCAAGTCCCATAACCCTGCTCCAATACAGGAAAAGGAAAGAGCTGAAGCTTCCCAGCCAGCTCCTGTTCAGCACACCCATGGCAGAAAATCCCACTCCTGTGCTGAGTTATTCCAAGAGCAGAGCTGCGCTCCTGCATTTCGGGGGGATGCCAGAGGTGCTCTCTCCCTGCTCCAGGTGCTCCCTGCCGGGCTGCAGGTTGGAAATGAACCTCTGAGCACTCAGAAAGCTGCAATAAAGGGATTGCAGCAGTTGTGTCTCATCCAAAAGTACCTGCAATCCAGGTAATTCTGGGATGGATCCCAGAGCCCTGCGCTCGGATCGATCGCTGCCAAGCCCAACACAACCCCCCCAGACATCCCGTTCTGCACCCTGGTCCTGGAGGAATGCTGTCAGATTCCAGCAGGAGAACATTTCAGGGGCATTTCAGGAATCAGCCTGAAGCCAGAGCAAGGAGGAATTGCTTCAAATAACCCGTAAGGAAAAGCTGGAAGGGCAATGGAATGGAGCCGTGCTGGCACTGCTGGAATTTGCCTGCCCCCTCCTAAAAGCTGCCTCTCTGCCAGCTGGCAAAACATTCCATGAACCTTTTCCTCCTTCCAGAGCGCTTCAATTTTCCCTCTCCCCCCTCCTGAAATTAGTTAAGAACCTGCTGTTTATTCCACTTAATAATTATCCGGAACAAACAGCCGAGGAATATTAAATGCAGGCAAAAATCACCCCACTGGGCTGAAGCCAAACCTGCTCCTGCAAATCCCCTCCTGATCCCAGAAGGTTTTCCTACCTGCAGGCAGCATTCCCGGCCCCATGGACCCCAGAGCTCAGGCGTGGGTGGCACCAGTGGTTCCCATCCCGAGCTGCCTCCTCTTCTCCCCAACTTCCAGCTGCTTTAGGAAGTGTCGGAACCCGCAGGGCTTTCGACCTTCCCTTTTTTTTATAACCGTCAACAGGATTTTAAGGGAAAAAAAACAAAGGGAAAAAAAGCCTCCAAGGGAAAGTTGTTGAATGAAAATGAGGGGCTGAGCCAGAGCCCTGAGTCAGAGCTCGTTTCCACATGCCACAAAAAGTCCTCTCTCCAAACTCTGGCAGAGGAGCTGCGTCCTCACCTGGGAAAAAACATTCCAGGGGTGGGGAAGGACCAGCCCTGGATGGGCTGGGACAGAAAGGGCTTGAATTGCACTTGGCAATCAGGAGCTCCACGGGAATTCGGGTCTCCAACCTGCTCCAGACTCTCCCTCATCCTTTGGAGCTGCTCATCCCACGTGCCAGCAGCTCCCTGGGAGCACCAGGGGGACACTGGGACCTTCCAGGCTGATTCTCTTCCCCGGGTTAAATAAAAACCCTCTTCCCTCAGACAGACGTGTTAGATTGTAAGGTTGTGTTCCTTGAGGAAATTCCTATGGGAAGGTAAAGTTCCTGCCTGGGAAGGGTGATTTTCCCTGGAATTCCAGTGCCTCCCCAGCGTTGCCATCACAGATTCCAAGGGCAGCTTTCCCTGCTCCCGCTGGTTCTGTCCTACAGAACCTTAGACCTTTTTTTAGGGAGAGAAGAGGAAAATCCAGCACTGTTTCCCAGGAGAAGCCCAGTATTTTATACAGGCAACAGCACAGGGAGTGAAAGATCCGTGGGAACTGTGGGATTTGGGATATCATCACTGAATACGATGATATTTCCAGTCCCAAAACCTGCACCAGCCAGAGAAGATCCTTTGGAAAATCAAAAGGAAAAAAAAGCAGATTTTAGTCAAAGAAAGAAAACAAAGCCTCTGGGAATGTCTGGGATGAGCAATATCCTGTCTGTGCTGCTGGAAAATCACCCAGAGGAGTGAGACCTCGGGAATACCAGCCCTCAGGAATACCAGCACACTTATCCCAGCAAACCAGGCAATTCCAAGCCCTTGGAAAAACAGCTTTTCCTTTTTTTTTTACCCTTTTCAACAGGAAATTGTTCTTTTTTCCCCTGTCATATAAATCCTTGCTTCACCCAGGAAAATTAAGGATACCGAAATTCCATCCCCAAGGTTGAAAATTCCAATATTTCTCTCCCAGCACCAACTCTCTCTGTGTTAAAACAGCGTTTTTAGAGGCTCCAAATTCCAAAGGCCACGACTTCATTTTACAGGAACAGCAGCATTGCAGCTGGGTTTTCATTGGCAATAAAAAGGTATAAAATTCCCAGGAATTCCTCCCTCCCCAGGGATGAGCCAACACTCAGCTATTCCAGATTCCTGCTCATTTTTTTCCAAGCTTTCAGAAAAAAAATAAGTGGTATTATAATATCACCCAGCAGCATTTACTGCACAAACAGCACAGCAACCCAGACAGAAATCCTGCTGGATCTGTGTTCCCACAAAATCAAAGGAGAAGGAAGATGGGGAGGTTTATTCCAGGATAATTTATTGGAATACCAACCAGGAGGGTGGTGTTTGATATTGGTGGAGGGTTCATAAAAACAAGGGGGGGAGCGGTTTAATGACCCCACACTTGAGGTGTCCCTGGGAAATGTGTCATTTCAATAACAATAATATGAATATTATGATTAATAATAACAGGACAAAGCCTCAGAATTGGCCCCAAAGCTTAATCAAATATTAACAGTAAATATTAATAATAGTAACTATTAATAAAACCACACCAAAAAGAAAAGGCTCCAAGACAATCCTTAAACATCCTTCAATCCTGGAACATTCCTGCAAAATGCTGCTAAAAAAGCCCAAACCTCCACCATCCAACAGCCCCTGCGTTTGTTGTGGATGCATTTGGAGACTTCCCAATTTTTGGGGACAATATTATGACCCTTCAAACAGCTTCACTGGTTTAAAAGCTGCCCAAACGGGGCCTGAGGAGCCCTGGCAGCGAAGGGCAGCCGCTCGGTGGGTCGGTTCCCCGCGGGATTCCTCCCCTCTCCCGAAATCCCCCTCAGTTTTGCAGGGAATGGGGAGTGTTTGGGCTCACACGCTCCCTCTGCCGGCTCCCGGCGAGCCCTTCATTCCAATTGTCCTCACCTCAACTTTTCCCAGCGCAATCCTGGCTCACCTGAAAACCAAGGCAAACCACGGGATAATCCCTAAACAAGCAAACCAAAGGCTTGGAGGCTGGAAAAAGAGGTTTTTCCAAGGAAAAGGGCAGCTGCTCCTCCTGGAACACCTGCTGTCAGAGGATAAACTTGGAACAGAGGCTCCTTGGGTAAAAACATCCCATGGGATTTATCCAAATTTGCCTGAGATGATTCATTGGCAAGAATTCCTGTTCACCAGGAGATCCTGGGAATAACTGTCACCTCTTCCTTTGTTAAGAGACCACGGGAGCTCTGGAGCTCTTGGACAAGCCCTTGGAAAGCTGCAGATTCTGAGGGCAGCCTGGAAAAGCATCCCAGCATTCCTTATGTTCCACATCTCCGACCTCCCAGAGCCACCAAACCCAGTTCATCCACAAACGGAGGGAATTCATAACGGAACCACGAGGCAAACACACAGGGCTGGCCCAAAATCCCCATGGAAAACGAGCCTGGAAACACAACTCCTGGAATTTCCGCCTTGCATTCCCATCCTGCCCGGTGCCCATTCCCGAGTTCAAACTGCCCCAGCGGGATAACGGAATGAAAAGCTGGGAAGTATCTTAGGGAAGGGTTCGGTGACAGAAGCAGAGGCATCCAAACATTTCGGGAGACTTAATTCCTGATTTTCTGACAGGCTGCATCGTGGGGTTATTTTGTGAAAACTCCAAGCTTTTCTTTGCACAGATGAATCCCAACAGCTGCTCCCGGCCCAATTCCCACCCGGAGGGACCCGCATTCCCGAAGTGCCCCCCTGTCCAGCAAACAGGGAAAGCGGGAGCCCACCTGGCCACGACTTCCTTGGCTGGAAAAGCCCTGGATCACATCCACCCCCTCCAGCTGAGCAGGCAGCTGGGAAAGCTGGGAAAGCAGGAAAATGGCATTTCCTACGCAGGCACACTCGGGATGGGGGTCGGACCTTCGCATCCTCCCTCTCCAGGATTTTGAGCTTCTTCCCTCTCCCTCTCCTGTCACAGGGTCCTTCCTTTCCTGTCTTAGGAAACTTGGGGGGAACTAAGGATCATGGAATCATGGAATGGGTTGGGAGGAACCTTAAAGCCCATCCAGTGCCACCCCCTGCCATGGGCAGGAACACCTTCCACTAGCCCAGGTTGCTCCAAGCCCCATCCAACCTGGCCTTGGACACTTCCAGGGATCCAGGGGCAGCCACAGCTTCTCTGGGCACCCTGTGCCAGGGCCTCCCCACCCTCACAGTCAGGAATTCCTTCCCAAAATCCCATCTAAACCTCTTAGATCCTAGAGTAGGATCTTTGAGACCTTCCTGCTCCTGAATAAGGCAGAGAGGAGCAACAGGACCGGGAATTAGTGGGAGGAGGGAAGCAAATTGCACGAGCCTTGTTCCCAAAACCTCGTCGAGAGATGGACACACGACTTCCTTCAGAAACTCCCGGCACTTCCAGAGGCTCAGTGAGCACTAACACCCCACTGTGGTGTTGTCCATGGAATCCAGGTAATCTCTGGTGGGACAACCAGTCAGGATTTAGGTTTCCAGCACTGCTGCAAAGCTCAGGTTCAGTGTTTCTCGGTGGGAATGGAGGAGGGAGTGCCAGTGCCTGGGAAAGGAAGCCAAGGAACCCCCAAGGTCCAGGTTCTCCAGGGCAGGTGCTTCTGGTCAAGCTCTGTTTCCCCCCACAGCGTGGCCTTGGGCAGCACATGAGCATCAATCATGGAACCAGGGAATTGTTGAGGTTGGAAGAGCCCTCCAAGACCATCGAGTCCAACTATTCCCCAGCACTGCCGTGGTCACCCCAAACATGTCCCCAGGGGCCACAGCCGCGGGTTTGTTAAATCCCTCCAGGGGTGGGGACTCCAAACCTCCCTGTGTAGCTGTGCCAGTGCCTGACCACCCTTTCCAGGGAGAAATTCCTCCTGACATCCAACCTGAGCCTCCCCTGGCACAGCTGGAGGCCGTTCCCTCTCCTCCTGTCCCTTGTTCCCTGGGAGCAGAGCCCGACCCCCCCCAGCTCCCCCCTCCTGTCAGGGGGTTGCAGAGCCAGAAGGTCCCCCCTGAGCCTCCTTTTCTCCAGGCTGAGCCCCCCCAGCTCCCTCAGCCGCTCCTGCTGCTCCAGCCCCTTCCCAGCTCCGTTCCCTTCCCTGCACACGCTCCAGCCCCTCCGTGTCCTCCTTGTCCGGAGGGTCCCAGCGGTGCCCCCGGGGCTGGAGGTGCCCCATCTCACCCCGCTGGGCACAGCCGGGATCGTGTCCAGCCCCTGCCACCAGCGAAGGAGGACTCGGGAAGGGAGAAATTGCCACTTTTCCAACCCAAATTCACTGAGCACAACGTCCCTCTGTGCACTGTGGAACATGAGTGAGGAGCAGCCCGGGGACATTTCACCTGCAGCGAGGCCGAGCCCAAGGATCCTTCTGAGCCACAAAAAAAGAAGGATACACTGGAAGAAAACACGTTTTGGTGCAGACTGGGCAGCCAAGGTTTAATTTCCATCGATTCCCGGAGCTCTCAGCTGGAATGCTGAGCGGGCAGCAGCGCTGAGGCAATGTTTTGTTAGCAGGCAGGACACCAGGATATCCAGTACCATCTCCACATGGATATTGCCAGGGGATGAGCACCACAAATGGTCTGGGTCCTGCTGATCCTGCCCACGGAGCCATGTCTGACACATCAACCATGTCACTCACGGAGTCACAGCACACACCTTCGTGTGCCACCTCCAAGCTCATCTGTGTCATTCCCAGTGGGAAGCCCTCGGTGGGAGCTGCCAACTCTGGATGACCCAGCAGCTCTGCCCAGGAGCAGGGCTGGTCCCACAAACGGGGGGGTAAGGACAGGTTAATGTGTTTGTCAGACACTTTGCAACATTAAAGACATTTTCTCTCTCTCTCAACGTGGAACAAAAGGAGTTTCCAGCCCAGAAACCCCTCTGGCCATGGAGCACCAGGAGAACCTGCCCAACACATCCTGCCCTCACACATTCCAGCAGCTCAGGGCCAGGCTGGGAAGCACCACAGTGGGGATTAACCCTGTTCTGCAGGTAAAGGAGAAAACCCCAAGAGGGTGAGGCCAAGCAAACCCTCCCCAGCACTGGGATTATGTCCCAGAGGTTTTTCTGGCTCCCTGACCTGTGCTGCTGCCTTTCCAGAGTTTAGATGGATGTGACAGGACAAGGGAATGGCTTCCCAGTGCCAGAGGGCAGGGCTAGATGGGATACTGGGGAGGAATTCCTGGCTGGGAGGGTGGGCAGGCCCTGGCACAGGGTGCCCAGAGAAGCTGTGGCTGCCCCATCCCTGGGAGTGTCCAAGGCCAGGTTGGACGGAGCTTGGAGCAGCCTGGGATAGTGGGAGGTGTCCCTGGCATGAACTGGGTGATCCTTAAAGTCCCTTCCAACCCAGACCATTCCATGATTCCATGCCACACTCATGCAAACACAGCAGGGTGATGGGAAGTGCAGCATTTCTGAAAAACAAACCCAGAACTCAGCTCTTCCCTCGAGCCCTGTGGGAAGGGCTGGAGTGTGCAAATTCGGAACGTGCCAGAATTCAGGGCTGGGCTTCTTCAGCAGAAAATATGAATTAGGGAGGACAACCCCCCCAGCAACCCCTGCAAAGTGCAGAGCACGGAGCCCTGGCCAGGCTGGGCAGGGTGGGGGGAGAACCCAAGAGCCCAAAGGTCCGTGGGTGTGTTGGTGTCGGTGCAGGGCAGCACCAGGGGCTGGACAGAGGGAAACACTGGTTTTGAGGCAGGACCAACTCTGAGGCATCACATCCCCCTGCTCAAACTGCCCATGGCAGCTCAGGCTGTGCAGCCTGGACAGTGGCTCTGATTCCATGGCCACGGGGAGCTGGGAGAGCTCTGTAAACACAGAGGATCCTGAACTGGAAGGGACCCACAAGGATCATGGATCCAACTCCTGGCTCTGCCCAGACACCCCAACAATCCCCCCTGTCCCTCAGAGCATTGTCCAAACCCTCCTGGAGCTCTGGCAGCCTTGGGGCCGTGGCACTGCCCTGGGGAGCCTGGTCAGTGCCAACCACCCTCTGGGGGAAGGACCTTCTCTTGAGATCCATCCCAACCCCCCTGGCACAGCTCCAGCCCTTCCCTGGGTCCTTCCCTGGGCACACAGGGATTGTTGCTGCCCCTCCACAAACCAGTGCCCTGGGGGGAAAATCCCAACCAGCTCCCAGCAAACAGTGAGGAACTGAGGATTCCCTTCAATCTCAGGAGGGAAGGGAAAGATGAATTCTTTCCTCTTCGGTGACCCAAGGTGAGGAACAGCCCGGGGGTGGTGGTGACACAACCCTGGAATAAAACTGGAAGGATTGCTCTGTGTCCCATCCAAGCCCAGGCCGGGGAAATGGGACTAAATCCCCAGGGAATGCCCACTCAGTGAGGTGTGAGGGGCTGGGAACAGCACCCACGAGCCACCCTGCAAACCCCCAAAACAACCAGGAACATTCAACCCAGGAATTCCAGTGGGCACAGATTTCAGGAGTCAGACCCACCCCCAGGCTGGAGGAGGATTTGCTGCAGTTTCCACCCATTTGGAGAGTTTGCTCTTATTTTTTATAGATTTTTTTTGTTCCTCTGTCAAGGGGAAAGGAGAAGCATTGGATGCCAGGGATACACAGGTTATCCTCCCATCCTTTAAGTCATAGCTCAAGTCTGGTTGTTTAGTGAGGCTTAAAAACACTAAATATTCAATACTGGGAAAGAGACAACAACAACAAAACAAGGCAAATCCCCATTATGTTAATGAGCAAATAAAATCCAAGGCAATGGTGTGGATTTCCAACCCGTGTCTGTCTCGTAAGGACAAGAGCAGCTTCCCAAGATCCCCGTTTGTTAAAATCCTGCCCCCCAACCATCACCCTGACAGGCACCGGACTGAGAACGGCACCCAAAGGGTTCAGGATTCTTTTCTAAAGCACAGATAAATCCCTTGGATCACTGCAGGCTCTCCAGAGTGACACAACTCGGTAGGAATGGTTAATCCCTGTCACAGATCCCCTGATCTGAGAAGTTTTGGGATGGACAGTTCTTCCCACAGCAAAGTTTTGACATTTATGAGCTGCTTTTTACCCAGAAAACCCCAAATCACTCCTGAAACCAGAGATGATCTTCTGCCCACTGACACCTAACGAGAGTCCTGGAATCCTGGAATGGTTTGGGTGGGAAGGGCCCTTAAAGCCCATCCCATACCCTGCCCTGCCCTGGGCAGGGACACTTCCACTGCACCACATTGTTCCAAGTCCCGTCCAACAAGAAGCTCCACATAAATTCCAGCAGCTCCACCAACTTCCCTGAGTCCTTCAAAACCCAAATCACGACAAGCCCAAGATAAAAGAGGCCAGGGAAAGGCTTCCAAGTGAGCTGGAAACATGGGAAGAGATCCCACGGGTCAGGAGTGCCGATCCCGGGGGCTGGAACTCCCCTAAGCAGGGGGGAAAGGGGGATTTCCAGTCCCAAACGTCGCAGTCGGAGCTCAGGAAACAAAGACAAATCTCTGCAACATTTCCACAGGCAGGGGGGAGCAAACACAGCCACATTCCCGAGGGAAGGAGCCCTGATTTCTGCAGGTGGGATTTTCACGCGGATGTGTCACCGTGATCCGCTTTTATCCTGCAGTTCAAAAGGAATTCTGACCTGGATTCCTAAACTCCATCAAAAGCTGCTCGTGGCAGCATAGCCTGAGCCTCGATGCCGCCACTGACATCCCCAGGAAACAGCAGCAGCTGGAAAACACGCTCCAAAAGGAGCTCTTACCTGGAGAAACACCCATGGAGCACATCCCAGAGTCCTCTTTCCACGGCTTTTATCAGGATTTGGGCCAAACCCGAGCCCAGCTCTGGCTCTACCACCTTTCCCAAGCCCTCCCAGCCATCCCGAAGCGATGCTGCGCTTCCAAAGGAAACTCCATCGGGGCAAAGCCTGAATGGATGTTTTTCAACAAAGCTCTCCCTGCCTGAATGCACAGGGAAAAACAACTTCCCTGGGAGGCGCAGCTCTGTTTACACAGGGAGTGGGAAGCCTTTTCCAGCAGCCCCTGCTCACATCCTGTGGAAGTGGCTGGGATGGGAGCAGGCTGTGCCCCAACGCCTCTGGGAAGCCCTGGAAGCAGAACTTTACGGATCAGCTGGGAATGCACAAACACACCATTCCCGGGCTCCCACCCCAAAGCTGCAGCCTGGTAAACGGGAGCATCGGATACCTTACGTTCCTGAGTCAGGGTTGGGATAATCCACACATCCCGGGAATCCCTGGGAGCAAACACCCCTCCGGAAGGCGCAGCCGACAATGGCTGAAATTCCCAAGTCAAAACACAGCTGGAATAAACCATCCCCACCTTCATTCCAAGCCCAGGCAGGGCAGGAACACGTGTCCTGCAGGTGAGGTTCCTCCTGGGGCTTCTCCAACAGCCAAACGCCAGGAAAACCAGAATCCCAGGGACTAAAGGCTGGAGGGAACTGGGATTAAAATTCCCAAATCCCACGTGCTGCCTGTAAAATCCACGGGAGCAAATATTCCAGAGCCTTTCCAAAGCCAAGAGCTTCACCTGCCACCACGGACAAGAGACACTGCCCGGGTGGAGTCACCTGCCAGGGAAAACTCCCGGGAACACGGCAGGAAAAACACACCCAAACATCCCTGCTGTGCCAAAACCAGCACGGGATGCGACAGAGGCACAAAACCCCTGGAGAACGGGATTGAATCCATGTAGGAACAGCTCCATGCGCCAGACAGGACCGTCCTGCTTTGGAAAAAAGAGTCCAAGGCCAGGTTGGATGGGGCTTGGAGCAACTTGGGATAGGGAAAGTGTCCCTGCCCTCGGCAGGGGGTGGAACAGGATGAGCTTTAAGCTCCTTCCAATCCAAACCAGCCTGGGATTCTATGGACCAGCTGGAATTCTGCCCAGGATCCTGCTTTCTTCTCTCCCAGTTGTGACACCAAGGAAAGACTGACCCCAGGGAGACACGACCCGAGGGAACAGCACTGGGATTCGGGATCGAGGAAAAGGAAGGAGGGAAGGGAAACGCCAAAATTAAGTGAAAACTCACCAAAATTAAGGGCAAACACACCCAAATCAAGGGAAAACAGCCCAAAATTAAGGGAAAACATCCCGAAATCAAGGGAAAACATCCTGAAATCAAGGGAAAACATCCTGAAATCAAGGGAAAACATCCCGAAATCAAGGGAAAACATCCCGAAATCAAGGGAAAACATCCTGAAATCGAGGGAAAACATCTTGAAATCAAGGGGAAACATTCCAAAATGAAAGGAAAAATCACCAAATTTAAGGGCAAATGCCAAAATTAGAGGAAAACACACCAAAATTAAGGAAAACCACTTCAAAATTAGGGGGAAACACACCAAAATTAAGGGAAAAATCACCAACTTTAGGGAAAAACAGCTCAAAATTAAGGGAAAACACTGTGGTGGGAGCACTGAGGGCTGTGGAGTGAGGAGATAACAGGGAGTCAGCTCCTGGATTCCCATCCCACTCTGGGACTTGTCTCCAGAAGTGGCTGCACTTTGTCAGGACACTCCAGCACCATTCCCAACCTGGAACTTCCCAAGGCCGCCTGGGAAAAAGGTGGGAAAAGGCCTCCTCCCACCCTGGGCCCAGATTTAGGTCAGCAGCACCTCCACCGGAATTCCCTGGAATTCCTGTCCCTTCAGCCAAGGGGAAGAATTCCAGCTGCTGACCTGCCGGGCTCCCGGGGGAGCTCCAGCCTTTTGAATGCCAAGGACATTCCTGGTGATCCCGAGGTTATTCCACACATGGAACACTCCCCCAGGCAACGGCAGGCAACGGTTTCCACCCCCCTTTTGTTCCTCCTCCAAGCATTCCTTGGAATTCGGATCGTTAACAGTGAGACACCAAAGCTCTGCTCCTGCCCCTCCTAAGAAATGCCCTTCCCGACTGGAAAACCCCATTGGAAAAGCCAAACACACCCGGGAGAGGTCTGGGCAGCAGGAGATAATCCCTGAGCCTCTCAGAGACAGGAAAACGATCCCAAATAAAGCCTTTCCCAAAAGAGACCGGCAGGGAAAACACTGGGGAGCAACACCCCAAATCCCACCGGCTGCTCCAACAATCCAGGGCCCAAATCCAGGGATTTATACACACAGGGCGAAGGGATGAGAGTGGGGATGTGGATTCACATGGAATTATATGGGAATAACGGGACACTGGGGGGAAACATGACTTTTTGGGGAAACAGGGATTTTTTTGGAAGGAAACATGGATTTTGGTGGGAAACGTGGCCTTCTTTGAGGGAAATATGGATTTTTGGGGGGAAACATGGACTTCTGAGGGCAAACACGACTTTTATGGGGGGAAACCATGGATTTTTTGGGAGAAGCATGGATTTTAGGGGGGGAACATGGCTTTTGGCGGGAAACGGATTTTAGAGGGGAAATATGGCTTTTTGGGGGGGAAATATGGATTTTTGGGGGAAAATGTGGCTTTTGGGCGGAAATAAGGCTTTGTGGGGGAATGGCTTCTGGGGGAAACAAGGATTTTTTGGGGGAAAATGGGTTTTTTTGGGGGGAATAGGGCTTTTAGGAAGGGAAACATGGATTTTAGGGGGAAACGGCTTCTGGGGGGAAACAGCTGCTAGAGGGGAAATGTGGATTTTTTGGGGGGAAAAATGGCTTTTCTGGGGGCAAACGTGGCTTTTAAGGAGGGAAACATGGATTTTAGAGGGGGAACGGCCTTTTTTCTTGGACAAATGGTTTTTTTGGGAAGGGTAAACAGCTTTTTGAGGGGAAACGGCTTTTAGAGGGAAACACGGCTTTTTCTGGGGGAAACATGGCTTTTGAGGAGGAAGTGTGGTTTTTTGGGAGGGAAACACGGTTTTCAGAGGGAATAACGGCTTTTTTAGGGGGAATCACGGTTTTTGGGGGAGAAACACGGCTTTTGTGGGGGGAGAGATGGGTGTGGGGGGGGGAAACACGGCTTTTCCTAGGGCCCTGAGGGAGCCCCGGCGCCGCCCCCCGGGGCAGGGAAGGGGCTTCCCCCTTAGGGGATCGGGCTACACCCCCCGGGGGCTCTTCCCTGCGCACGGACCCCCCAAAATCCCCTGAGGGGAGGGGAGGGAAGGTCTCACCGCACCCTCCTCCCTCAGATGTGGGTCCCTCCGGGCCAGGCCCGTCCCGCCCCATGGGCCCGTCCCGCCGCCCGGGAAGGGCCGCGCCCGTGGGAAGCCGCGCGGCGGGGCCGCTCTCACCTGCCGGCGGGGCCGGGCCGGGCCGGGCCGGGCCCTCAGGGCTGCGGGCGGCGGGGCGGCCGCGTCTCCCCGGTGACGGCCCCGACCGGCGCCGCCATCTTCGCTCCCCGCCCTCCCGCCGCCGCCCCGGCCGCGCCGGCCGCGCACCGCGCAGGCGCGGCCCCGCCCCCCGGAGTCACGTGACACGGGAGGGACAGGACCGGCGGAGTCGCCATGATGGGAAGGTCAACGCTCCGTACGGGGCGCGGCCGCCATGTTTGGCGGGTCCCGCCGCCATGTTGGGAGCGGCGGGCGGGCGGGCGGCGCCGCCATGTTGGGGAGGTCGGCGCTGAGGCGGAGGGGTCAGGGCGGGTCCCGCTCCCTGTCCCGCTCCCTTCCCGGGCTCCCACCCTCATCCACAGCCCCGGGAGGCACAGCGCGGGCACGGGAACCTCCCTGCCCAGCCCTGCGTGTTTCCCCCAGCCCTGGAGCCTCCTGAGGGCTCGGCGGGCGGGCGGGATGTGACCCGTCCCCGAGCCTGGAGGTCACCGGTGCTCTGTTGGCCATGGAGGTGAGGAAAGGAGGGAGCGGAGCCCATTCCCTGTGGGAACATCCGCTGTGTTTTGGCGCCAATCCCGCTGGCCAGTGGCGAGGGGAAGTTATTCCTTAGGGAAGGGGCACAGGGAGTCACCGCCGCCCTCTCTTTGCTCCCACAGAGCTGCATCCCACAGGGAGGAGCCCGCCCGGCATCCCGGGCGCCTTCCCTGCCCGAGGGGATGAGCCGGGAGCCTCGCGGAGAGCTGGGATTGCCGGGGACAGCACACGGAATGTGTCCCAAGTGCCCCGTGGAGGGCTGGGATAACCCGGCAGGAGACGTGGGATTCACCCCCCACCAGGTGAGTACCACGTTCCCAAAGGATCCCAAAGGATGCCCGCGGTCAGGCAGGGCTGGGAATGGGACTTCTTGCAGCAGGATGGAGGGGAACGCCCGGGAAAACGCCGCTGGAACGCTGCATGGGATGGAGCCAACAATGCCCGGCTGCTGGAAAACTCGGTGCCTGTTTCCCTCTGGAAAAATCCCAGAGGATGGGCAGGAAGAGCCCGAGGCTGCTGCGCCTTTTCCTCCCGCTCCCAGGGCGGGGGGACGGTGTTTCCCACCCTTCTGAGCCGCCCAAAGAGCTGAAATCCAAGGATTTAAACCTCCCCGAGCGCCGCACGCCCCGGGCTTTGCGTCAGGGTTTGTTTGAGCTGGAGGTTTATTGATGTTTTTAAGGAATCCAGTCGCCATCTGCCGGCAAATGTGGCTGCTCTGGGGGGAAATTAGGGATTTAAGGGCAGTTTCTGTGATTTCCTGGGTGGAAATGAGGATTTTTAGGATGCTGAAGGGGCAGGTGGGTTTGGAGCGAGGAAAATGAAATGCAAATCCCACCCCAGACACGTCTGCGTCGCTCAGAGCTTAAAATAATACATCAGCGTGGGGAATATCTTGGGGTTAAATGAGATAATTTGAATAAATTAGGCGTTTTTTGGGGAAGTTTGATGTTTATAAAGGTTTGGGCTGGTCCTTGTGCTCCATTAGAGCAGCTGAGGGCTTGGATGGAGAGACACAAGTTGGGGATGGACGAACACGGCAGGGATGAGAGGTTGGATTGGTGGCCAAAATTTCCTACATTTAGGGGCTGATTTGACCGGGAACACAAAATTATGGGAAAACATCCCAAATTTATGAGAGAACACATCAAAATCGAGGGAAAGCACTTCAAAATTTAAGGAAAGCCCTTCAAAGTTGAGGTGAAACACCTCAAAATCAAGCAAAAACACACTAAAAAAAGGGAAAATACTCCAAAACTAAGGTAAAAGACCTCAAAATTAAGGGAAAGGACACCAAAATCAAGAGAAAACA
>NW_020897752.1:840363-854271 GCF_003984885.1 Neopelma chrysocephalum | reverse complement strand
CCCTGGAGGTGTCCCAGGAAGGCCTGGCCGTGGCACTGAGTGCTCTGGGCTGGGGACAAGGTGGGCATTGGGCACAGGGGGGATCCATGGGCTGGGAGGGCTTTTCCAACCCAAAGGATTCTGTGGGATTGTGTGAGGAGCTCCCCAGTCAGGGAGCAGCTGCCCAGAGTGGTTGGGGTGGTTTGTGCTCCAGGACCACGCGCCTTCGCTCCGTTGGGAGATTGGGATACCCCCAAGGATTCGGCAGGAATTGCTCTGCCCAGGAGTGGGAAGGAGCAAAATGGACAGTGAAGGGCTCCTGATGGTTTTGAAGGATTTCTTGGGATGAGTTGTGGTGCTGAGCAGATCAGAGCCCTTTGCTTTGGGGTTTTGCTCTGGCTGGGGAGGCTGTGGGTGGTGCTGGAGGAAGCACGGGCACTGTGGGGGTTCCAGAGCTGTCCAGCAGCATGGGGAGTCCCTGGGGCAGGGACATTATTCCCCATGTTTCCAGGGGCTGAGCTCCAGCTGATGCTCTGCAGCTCCAGGAGATCGCAGGGCTGACTCTGCAGAGCCCCAGGGATGTGGGAACGTGGCTCTGGTCAAACCACCTCTGCCCTGCTGTGAGGGAGGGAGCAGAGCAGAGCCCTCCTTGTGTCCTGTCCCAATTCCATGCCCCACACTCCCAGCTGGGGGGCTCAGCACCGTGATCCCCACTCGCCCTTGGCTTTGGAGTTGCTGATTTCGCTCTGAGCACAAAGTGAAATGAGTTGGGAAGCTCTTGGGTGTATTTTCTCCACCTTCCACCCTGTTTTCCTGTCACTGTCTCTCTTCCACGTGCCAAAATATTTCTTAAGGGACATTTGGGGAAGCTCCCATGGCTTCCAGGAGGCCCTGGGAGCCGTGGTTGACTCTCTGAGTGTGCAAATCTGCTTTAAAGGCTCTTGTGTAGCAGGATGTCACCTGGTCTGGCTCAGGGACGGGCCAGCCCCTTCCCCTTGGTTTGACTTCCATTGTTTGCCACCAGCTGCTCCCCAGCACCTCCCTGCTCCCCGGGATGTCTGATTCCCTGTTCCCTGTTCCTCTCCGTGAGGGCAGCAGGCAGCTGATGGACGTTTTCCCTCCCTCCTGCACGGCACTGGGATGGGGTTTTCCTCCCAGTTCCCTGGAGAGGAAGGAAGCTGGGGGTGTTTGCCCCCCGTGGGAGGCTGTGGCTGTGCCCTGCTCCAGCCCAGCACCTGGTGAAGCTCCTCCCTGGTTTTGGTGCCTCCCAGGACAGAGTTTGGTAGGAAATTCAACCTCCCACCCACCCTTTATCTCCCCCAAATGATTCATTGCTTTCTAGGTGGAGGCTCCCATGGGCTGTTGGCCCGTGTGACCCACAGCAAACACTGTGGTTTGGCATCTCCTGGTGACTCCTGGTCATTCCCTGCTCACTGGGGCAGCAGGGAATTCCCGTGCAGACCAGTTCCTTTGCCGAGCCGTGCCCGCCGCGGTCTGTGCTGGCAGGGACAGCTCCCGTGGCTTCTTGGGGAAGCAAACAGGCCTCAAAGTAGGGCAGCTGCATCCTGCCAAAAGCTTGGAATTTCCTTCAGTATTGCCAGTTATCAGCTGGCAAAACCAGGACACTCTCAGGTCGTTTTTCCTCCCTCCCTGGTGATTAAATAAAACACGAAGAGCTATTTCGGAACCTCTTTTCACGGGATCTAAAAATACCGGCGGGGTTGGGGCAGGTCACCTGGAGAAGGGTTGGAACTCAACTCTGTTCTCCTCTTCAGCCAAGAGTCTCTCTGTAATCCCTTGGATTGCAACACCCCAACACCTTTGCTGGGTTGATTCCAGCCTGGGACAGAGGTGCTCAGATCCCGGTGCTCCGGGGTGGGAACGTGTCCTGCCGTGGGTGACTTGGCAGCCAAGGGCAGGAGCAGCTCAGCCGGGCTCGGATCCACTCCAGCAGCTCCCTGGCTGCGTGTGGGGCAGGGCAGGGACTTCTCCTGACTGCAGGGGCAGGAATGTGGCCCTGCCAGCCAGTCCTCCACATGGCTGCAGGCTCCAGGCTCAGCTCCTGGCTGGAAGCAGGCCTTGGATCACCCTGGCCACGGGATCCAGGTTCAGCTCCCGGCTGGAATCAGGCCTGTGGATCACTCCCTGGACTCCTCCTCTGCCCAGGAGGTTTAACACAGGTTCCTGCTGGGATCTGGGAATACCTTGCTGTGTAATCCCATTTTTTAACCCAAAACAGAGCTTCTTTGGCCACCTGAAGTGCTTAAAGTGAGCAATGAGGGCATCAGGCCACGATGCTCCAGATCCATGGCCTGCTGTAGGTGTATTTCTGGTTACAGGAGAATGAATGTGGTGCTTTACTTTTCTCTTGGAATATCCGTGGTGGCTTTGCTTTTCCTTGCCTCTTTATTCCCAAGTCATCCTGGGATGGAATCACACCCTCCCTCCCCCCGGTACAGGTACAGAAGAGTGACCTTAAATCTGTGCTCAGCCAGGCTCAAACTCCCACCTCTGGGATGAGATTGGGCTTTATTGGATTCAATCCATCACATTCCCATCTCTCTCTCCGTCTTTTCCAGGAAATAGACAGGCGGTTGGAGAAGAAGCTGAAGATCACACAGAAGGAAAGGTAACGCCGCCGCGGGGTCGGTGAAATCCCGGCTTTCCCGAGGTGCCCTTGGACAGCTGGAGGCCCAGGGAGTGGGAACAGCGGGAAAACAGCTTCAAACTGAGCAGGGAGTGCTGGGTTGGAGTTGAGGATTAGGGAATCCCTGTATCCATGCCACTGGATGGCCCTTGGGACCCACAGCAGGGCAGCCAAAAGCTTCCTGAGAGTGATTTTATTTCAGAGCCGGGTCTTCCAGACGGGATGTAGCTACAGCTTTGGGGAAGCCTTGTAAGAAAAAGCCTCTCCCAGGAAGAAATGGGTGAGTCAGGTAATCCCGGCTCCTGGCCCTCAGTGGACTTGCCTTGTCTTGCATCAGGGAGACTTTCTTTTCCTGCTTCCTTTGGCTGAGGGTGGGGAGGGGTGTTATTGCCTCCTGCCAGAGGGGTTTCTACTCACTGCTGACAGCTCTTGTTGGGATTTTTTTCCCCTTTGATTGTCATGGGATTAATTCTCTGGGAATTCCGGGCAGAAAAGGGACTGTAAAAATAATCTGATGGTGAGAGGGGTTGTGAGGAGTGAACTGGCAGGGCTGGAGTGAGGGCTGGGTATCCTGGTGAGTGGAGCCCTGAAACTCCTTGCAGGGAATGAAATCAAGGTGCTTATACCAACATCTTTGACTGGAAATGCTAACCCAGTGTTTGTTCCCTTCCCTTCGGGGGAGTTTGATGATGTCAAACGCAGCAGGGCCTGATTTTCCATCCCTTTCCCAGCTAATCTGCTGCTCCAGTTTAGGGTTACGAATATAACGAGCTCTTTAATTACTCCAGGCTGCCATTAATCACAGGAATGGCATCTGCCCACCAGGAATTCACACTGGGAGCAGGAAAAAAAACCCCCAACTCCCAACCCGATGTTTTTGTTTCAAACAGTAGAAAGTCCAAATCTCCTCCCAAAGTGCCCATCGTGATCCAGGACGACAGCCTTCCCTCGGGGCCTCCCCCCCAGATCCGCATCCTCAAGAGGCCCACGACCAACGGCGTCCTCAGCACGCCCAACTCTGCCAGCCGGCCGGCCTTCCCCGTCAAATCCCTGGCACAGAGGGAGGCGGAGTACGCCGAGGCCAGGAAACGCATCCTGGGCAGCGCCAGCCCCGAGGAGGAGCAGGAGAAGCCCATCCTGGACAGGTGAGAGCGGCCCCGGGTGCTCCTCAGGAATTCCTGCCCGGCAGAGCTCAGGGATGAGCTCCTTGGAGAGCAGAGTGAGGAATGAGGAGGGAGCAGTGCTGTGTCAGCAAAGCCTCCACTAGGTGGGAGTGGAGGGAAGTGGAAGTGCCTGATAAGGCCATAAATCATGGAATTATTAAGGCTGGAAAAGCCGTCCCAGATCATCGAGACTGACCATTAACCCAGCACTGTGGTCACCACATGTCCCCAGGTGCCACATCCACACGCCTTTGGAACAATTCCAGGGATGGGGACTCCAAACCTCCCTGGGCAGCCCCTGCCAGTGCCTGACCACCCTTTCCAGGGAGAAATTCCTCCTGACATCCAACCTGAGCCTCCCCTGGCACAGCTGGAGGCCGTTCCCTCTCCTCCTGTCCCTTGTTCCCTGGGAGCAGAGCCCGACCCCCCCCAGCTCCCCCCTCCTGTCAGGGGGTTGCAGAGCCAGAAGGTCCCCCCTGAGCCTCCTTTGCTCCAGGCTGAGCCCCCCCAGCTCCCTCAGCCGCTCCTGCTGCTCCAGCCCCTTCCCAGCTCCGTTCCCTTCCCTGCACACGCTCCAGCCCCTCCGTGTCCTCCTTGTCCGGAGGGTCCCAGTGGTGCCCCCGGGGCTGGAGGTGCCCCGGCCGTGCCCGGTGCAGCCGTGGGATGATCGGAGCACCTTGGAAGAGCAGACTGGGGGTGTAGAGAGCAGGGAGGGCACCCTGAGTCATCCTCATAGAATCATGGAATGGGTTGGGTTGGAAAAGACCTTAAAGCTCATTCAGTGCCACCCCCTGCCATGGGCAGGGACACCTTCCACAGCCCAGGTTGCTCCAAGCCCTGTCCAAGCTGGCCTTGGACACTTCCAGGGATGGGGCAGCCACAGCTTCTCTGGGCACCCTGTGCCAGGGCCTCCCCACCCTCACAGGGAAGGATTTCTTCTCAGTATCCCATCAAGCCCTGCCCTCTGTGTCCTGTCTCTCCAGGCCCTTGTCCAAAGTCCCTCTCCAGCTCTCTTGGAGTCCCTTTAGTCTCTGGAAGGGGCTCTCAGCTCCTGGAGCTTCTCTTCTCCAGGCTGATCAATCCCGATTCTTTCATCCTTTCTCCATCTCAGAGCTGCTCCATCCCTCTGATCCCCTTGGTGGCTCCTCTGGACTGGCTCCAGCAGCTCCATGTCCTCCCTTGCTGGGAAGCACGTGCCGATATTCCCGTGTTGGTGCATTCCCCCCTCAGCGGGCGCCTGGGGCTTTGCCGAGGGCACACAGAATTCCACCCCGCGTTCCCTGCGGGTCTGACCCCTGTCTCCCTGCAGGCCCACCCGAATCTCGCAGCCGGAGGACACCCGACAGCCCAACAATGTGATCCGGCAGCCGCTGGGCCCCGATGGCTCCCAGGGCTTCAAGCAGCGCAGATAAAGGCGGATGTGCCGCGGTTCCGCCGTTCCGGAAAGCCGGGCCCCCGGCACGGACACACGGACCTGGGCAAGGGGGACTCCCGGCATGATTTGCACTGTGACCCCTTCGCTCTGCCCACTGTGACCTTCAGCCCCACGCACTGTGACCTCCCCTCTGCACCCACTGTGAGCGGCGATCCCGAGGGCTGTCCCGAGGATCCAGCGGGAGAAGGAGGGAGGTGCCGGACTCGGGCACCGGGAGCTGCGTGTGCCGCTCGGGTCGGGGCTGGCGCCAGCAATAACGTTTGTTGTACTCGAAACCCTGGCATTTAAGGAAAAAAAAAAAGATGGGAAGTGTCCCCAGCCACGCATGTTGTCCTCATCACTTCCAGAGCGAGTTCTGTTTCTGAGGATTTTGGGTTCTTCTGTTTGATTTTCTGTTTGTTTTCTCTGTCTGGGATCGGCCGAGTGCGTGGGAAGGGTTTGACCTGTTTGTGTTAATCCACAGAGGTAGTTCAGTGTTCCCAAAGGAATTCCAATGGATTTCCGTGAGTTGAATGGCTTGGGGTTGACAAGCTCTTGCTTCTCCTTCCGAAGAATTGGACTCCTGGATCCCCCGGGATACCTCGGAGCCGGACCTGGTCCACGTCTCGCTCCTGTGCAAGCTCAGCTCCCTTTTCCTGCTACTTTGAGGAAAAGCTTAAAACACCCCTTGGTTGGGCTCTTTTGTGCTTTGGAGAGAAGGGAATGTGGAGTGATCCCGTGAAAATTCCTGCTGCCTGGCCACAGAGGGGCAGGCAGTGAAGAATTTGGGCTGTGTGGTGAGGAGGAGAGTATCCTGGAGCGGAGAGCGGGATGTCCAGAGGGTCCGACCCCTCAGGGACGGTACGAGCTGCGTTTGCCTCCCGGAATTCCAGACACCGGGAACAAACCCAGCCTTGGAGAGAGCCTGGATGATCCCTCCATCTTCAGGAAAGGGATTGTCCTCCTCCAGCTCCCGGGAAGAGGCCGGGGAGGCCGGTGCTCCGCAAGAACAGGGATGTTCCCCCCTGGATGAAGCTGAATATCAAGGGATGAGATGAACACTAAATGCTGCTCTCGGAGGGGACCTGGAATTCCCTGTGTGGTTCCCGGCGGATTCCCAGCAGATTCCCAGGCTCTGGGTGCTGCCTTCAGTAGGTTCAAGGGTGAACAAGCCAATCCTGACGTGGTGTCCGTGCGGGGCAGCACTTCCTGCATGGAAATACGGCTTAAATCCCACAGGAACGGGAAAAGAAAAACTACCTGTGCATCCCACGGATCCGCCGGAGCTCAGTGAGCTCCTTAAGGCTGATTGCAGGTGGGGCAGGATTCCCTCGGGATTCCCCCGGGATCCCCAGCCCCCAGTGGTTGGGGGGGGTCTCAGTTTTCCCTCCCCGGCTGGTGGTCGGGATGAGCTCCGGGAGGGAGCGGGAGGGGAGAAGGATGTCAGCAATAACCGCAGTCACCGCGCCTTTCCTTAATTATTCCCAAAAACCCACCAAATAGCCAAAAAACCCCAAACCCACCCGGCTCCTGGTGGGGCTGGGCAGTGTTCAACCACTGCCTCCTCCAGCACCGGAATCTCCGTGTCCGGCACCGAAATTCCATCCCCGGCACCGAAATCTCCCTTTTCCAGCACCGAAATCTCCTTTTTCCAGCACCGAAATGTCCTTCTCCGCCCCGGAATCCTCCCGGCCGCCCCATCCCGGTGCCCAGGATACGTCCCGCCCGCGGGCAGGGCTCGGCGTTCCTGCGGGAAGCGCCCGCGTCCCGAGGAGGGCAGGAGGGACACGGTACCCGCGTGTTTGCGCCCCACAAACGTTGCGCCGGAGAGAAAAACGTTTTATAAATTGTATTTTAAATAAATGTCTTTAAACTTTTAAGGACTTTGGGTTCTCCCTCTTTTATTCCTCACGGGGCCTGAGCTCCAAATCCATCGGGAAGGGAAAAGCTGGGAGAAACGGGGGTGGGGTTGAGTCAGAGGAGGGGGGATTTTGCTCCGTTTTTAGGGTTGGTGGGAGATGTCCCGGGAGGGAGGATGTGGATCCAACCCTGGATGTGAGCAGGCGATTTTTAATGAATTAATTAATTTAATTAACTTTAATTATCTTGTTGCTCCATCCTGTGGCTGTTGTGCTCCATAACCTCTGGAAAAGGAGGGGGAGGCTGTGGAGGTGCCCAGGGCAGGAGGATTCTGGGAGCCCTGGAAGCTCCCACAGGCCCCCATTCCCTTGGAATTCTGATTTTTAATTACTTTTAAGTTTATAATATATAAATAGTATAATTATATGACATAGTATAAATAAATATAAATAAGTACATATAAATTTATATAAAACGAACTATATACAAGTAAATATCTGCAAATATATAAAAATATGTGCTAAAGTATATAAAATATGTGTAATATATAATACAACAACATAATATACAATACAACATAACATGTTAATGTATATAATATATAATGTTATAATATAAATATATGGGGGTTGTAAATACAAATAAATATTGAAATAAATAAATAATAGATGTAAGTATATAAAATAAAAAGTATCTGTAAATGTATAAAATATGTATAATATATAATACAAGATAGCATAGTACAACATATATAACATATATAGAGATATATGTAGTATATAATGTTATAATATAAATATATGGTGTCTATATATACAAATAAATACTGAAATAAATGTATAATAGATATATAAAATAAATATTAAAAATATTTTATGTCTACTTAGATATAAATATATAAAAATATGTAGGATATGTGTTTTATAATATTCAGTATATATTATATAATACTATATTATAAAATACTGTACTATATAATATATTATACATAATAATATATAATTCTATATAGTAAAATATATAATATATAATATTACGGTAGAATATAATATATAGAATAGAATATACAGAATATATAGACTAGAATATAAATATATAATTATATAAACAATTATTTTATGTATAAAATCCCACAACCCCCTGAATTTAGTGACTCGGAGCCGCAGAGCTCCAAGGAGAAGGGTCCAGGCCGGGACGTGGCCGCTCCCCCCGGCCGAGCTGGTTCCCAGTTCCAGCAGCAAACTGGGACCAGCCCCCAGCCCCCGCAGCGGGTCCTCCCGCCCGCCAGGGGGCGCCGCGGATGCGGAAGCGCGTCCCGACGGCAAGTCCCGCCCGCGCTGGGGCGGCCGCGGAGGCGGCAGTGAGGGAGCAGCGAGGCGGCGGGACAGAGCGGCCCCGGGACAGAGGGGACCCGGGACAGAGGGACCCGGGGACAGAGCGGCCCCGGGACAGAGCGGCTCCGGGACGGGGCTGCGATGGCGGCGGAGCAGGAGGACTACGAGGCCGTGCTGTGTGTGAAGCCCGCGGTGCTCGTGTACCGCGTCCCGCCCAGGGCCTCCAACCGCGGCTACAGGTGCGGCCCGAGCCCGCCCCGAGCGGTGTCAGCGCCTCCGGGCGCGGGGGAGCCGCCCCTTCCCTCGGGGGTCCCCTCCCTGTGGGCTCTCGGGGGTCCCCCCGGCCGTGGGGTGGGGGGTCCCCTCCTCCTCATAAGGTGTTTGGGGGCAGCCCCTTCCTATGGGGTTCGTGGGGGTCCCCTCCCTAGAGGGTGTTAGGGGTTCACCCCTCACTGTGGGGAGCGGGGTTATATAGACCCCATAAGTTATTTGGGGTCTGCAAGTCCCCGGGGGCAGCAAGAACTGCCCCCTGAGGTATCTCTGTCCTTCAGGGGGTTTCTCTGTCCCCCCGGGGTATCCCTGTCCCCCATCCCAGCCCCACAGGGCTTGTCTCCATCCCCCCGGGTGTTTTGGGGTCCCCCTCCTGTCAGTCCTGGACTAAAGTCTGTCCTGGCCCAGCCCAGCACCACCCAGAAGCTGCTTCTCTCCGAACCCCCGTGGAAAGGGAACTGAAACCTCCCGGGCAGCGCTCGCTGCTGCCCCCGAACCCAAACCCAGCAGCTGCTCTGGGGGAAACGGGAGCTCTTGGGACAAACCCCCTCCTTCCCAGCGTGGCTCCCCATCCCAGCTCCGAGGGGCCTTTGGGGGGCACTCAGGGGGCTCTGGGGGGAGCAGCTCAGATGCATTCCCTGTTTTCCAGAGCCGCGGAGTGGCAGCTGGACCAGCCGGCCTGGAGCGGGCGGCTGCGGATCACGGCCCGCGGCAGCACCGCCTTCATCCGCCTGGAGGACAAGACCTCGGGTGAGGGGCGATCCACGGATCCTGCGGGGATGTGCTGCCGTGCCCCGGAGTTATCCCACTCCTGTCTCTCTTTTCCAGGAGAGCTCTTTGCCCAGGCGCCCGTGGAGCAGTTCCCGGGGATTGCTGTGGAGAGCGTGACGGATTCCAGCAGATACTTCGTCATCCGCATCGAGGATGAGAATGGTGTGTCACCACAGACCTTGGGAAGGCTTTAGAGCCCTCCCTGCTCCTGCTTGGGAAGGATTCCTGCTTTCCAGGGTGGGATATTCCCTGCACGGAGTGGCAAAGGGAGGAATTATTGTTTAGGAAGGATTCCTTAGTTTGAGAAGGATTCCTGCTTTCCAGGGCAGGACATTCCCTGCCTGGGATGGCAAAAGGAGGAATTATTGTTTGGAAAGGATTCCTGCTTTTAAGGGCTGATACTCCCTGCACAGGATGGCAAAGGAAGGAATTATTGTCTGGGAAGGATTCCTCCTTTTGGGAAGGATTCTTGTTTTTAAGGGCTGATACTCCCTGCACAGGGTGGCAAATAGAGGAATTATGTGGGAAGGATTCCTGCTTTCCAGGGCGGCATATCCCCTGCACAGGGTGGCAGAGGGAGGAACTCTCTCACTCCCACACATCAGCAGGGCTCTGACCTTCACCAGGAACACAAACACTTGGATTTTCCTGCTTGGTGTTGGAGTGAGGGCATGGGATCCTCCCCGTGGTGCCAGCTCTGCTTTGTGTTCCCTTCCAAGGGGTTTTACACCAACGAGGTGAAATCCCTGGACAAGGGAAGGGTTTGCAGGGACCTAATTGTGGCCTTCCCGTGCCTAAAGGGGCTCCAGGGAGCTGGAGAGGGACTTGGGGCAAGGGATGGAGCGACAGGACAAGGGAATGGCTTCCCACTGCCAGAGGGCAGGGATGGATGGGCTATTGGGAAGGAATTCCTCCCTGTGAGGGTGGGGAGGGGCTGGGGTGGAATTCCCAGAGAAGCTGTGGCTGCCCCTTCCCTGAAAGTGTCCAAGGCCAGGCTGGACAGGGCTTGGAGCATCCTGGGCTGGTGGAAGGTGTCCCTGCCCATGGCAGGGGGTGGGATGGGATGAGCTTTAAGGTCCCTCCCAACCCAAAGCATCCTGGGATTCTGTGATTCCATGATCTCCAGTGCCATGGCTCAGGCTCTACAGTCCCAGCTCTCGCTGGAGCTGGCAGCAGGCACGAGGATGTGTGGGATGGACTGTCCCATCCCTCCTCCTCCGCTGCTGTGCATTCCAGCCCCATCCCTCCCCGTTCCCAGGCCGCCGGGCGTTCATCGGGGTCGGCTTCGCGGACCGAGGGGACGCCTTCGACTTCAACGTGGCCCTGCAGGACCATTTCAAGTGAGTCTGTGCCTTTCCCGGCTCCTCAGCTCCAGTTCTGCCAGGTGTCCCCCAGGAATGCTGGAGAAGTGGGCAGGTGTGGTGGGAAGAGCTGGAGTCTCCTGTATCCCTGCCCTCCCTCTTTCCGCTGTTTCCCAGTCTGTATCAGCAGTGTCCCAAACTGGGCTTCCCAGCCCCAAAGGGGGCAAATTCCCTGATTTATTTCCCTCCTTCACATGCCACCTGTAAGGGGGTGCCTCTGAGGGACTGGGGTGCTGCTCCAGCTGCTGGGAATGGTGGGGTTTGGGGAGGGGTGGCCGGAGGATCCGTGGGAATCGTCCCCGCAGTGCCCCAGAGGTGAGGTCTCGGGTCATGTCCGAAGCCTTTAAGGAGCTGCTGCCGGGCACAGGGGATGATCCTGAGCAGGATTTGTCTGGGGGAGCCTGGTGACGTCTCCTTTTCCATGGATTTAATTCCCGCAGGTGGGTGAGGCAGCAGAGTGAACTGGCCCGGCAGGACCCAGATCAGGGACCCAAACTGGATCTGGGATTCAAGGAAGGACAAACCATCAAACTCAACATCGCTGTGAGGGGCTTTTCCAGCTAATTCCAACCTCGGGTGGCACAAGAAAGCAGCAGCTTCTCCCCAGAGTCCTCGTGCAGGAGGAATGCTGGAGCAGAGCCCATCGGGATAACGCTGCCTGCAGGGATTTGTGGGGGGTCATGTTACAATTCCTGGTTCCAGAACCGGGTCTGTGGGATTTTGGGGCAAAAAACCCCACCCTTGGTGTGACCCCTTTGGATGCACCAGCAGTGGGATATCCCAGCACGGCAGGATTTTATCCCCACAACAAACCCCTTTGGCTTTGTGGGATTCGCTCCCCCGCTGTGGCTTTGAACGTGACCCCACCCAAACTTCCCACTCTTCTTTCAGAACATGAAGAAAAAAGAAGGAGCCACAGGGAACACCAGACCACGTCCTGCAGGGCCCGGGGGCCTGACTTTGCTCCCACCACCTCCCGGGGGGAAATCCTGCGGAGAGCGCCCGCCCTCCCTGCCCGGCCCCGCCCGGCTCCCGGGAACGCCCATCACAGGTCGGCGGGCACGGCAGGGCTGAGAGGCTCCGTTAATCCACCGGAGCTGGGGGAATGCGGGAACAAGGGCAGGAAATAACCCCTGGGGTTGGTGTTCTCTCTGCCCACAGACTCGGTGCTGTCCTGGCCTCAGCCCTCTGCTCCCGCTGCTCCCGCTGCCGACGCCTGGGGAGACTTTGCCAAAGCCTCGGGGTGAGCCTGGAGGGGCTTTGGGTGGGAGGGGGGTGCCCCAAATCCCGCTGGTTTTGCTGGAAAACCACTCTGGGGTGGGGGCACTGCTCCACCCAATCCCAACTTCGGGATTCAAAAGCAGCTCTGCCAGAGCTCCAGGAGCGTTTGGACAACACTTCCAGGGACAGGGGGGGATTTTGGGGTGTCCTGGGCAGGGCCAGAGGTTGGACTGGTTGATCCTTGGGGGCCCTTCCAGCTCAGGACATTCCATGGTTCTGTGGGGTGCAGATTCCCTGAGTTCAAGTCCACGGGCACTTCCTGCTCCAGGATAATTCTGGGGTGATCCTGGAGGGCCCATTTGCTGCCTGGATGTCCTTTCCAGGTCTAAATCCCCTTTTTTCCCTGTTTTTCCCTCTCTCCAGGTCGACTCCTAACCAGACTCAGGGGAACACTGGCTGGGTCCAGTTCTGAGCCCACAAGGGTACTGGGATCCTTGGGATTCCTTTGGGACCAAAGAAGCAGCTTCAGGACACCTCACTCCTGCCCTTAAATCCCGCCTGGCATCAAAATGCTGGAATAAGTGCTGGAAAGAACCAACCACGTGCCTTAAAACACTCCACACCCCTGTGCCTGCTGCATCCAGGGTCTGTTATTGTCCCCCTGGATCACAGGACACCTTCTCCTTTGGGAGAAACCATCCGGTTCGTCCCCTCTCCTCCATAACAAGAGGGTACTTGAGGTCTCCTCAGAGACTTTCTCCTTGGTTTTTTGGGCTGGATAAATCCTTCCCTGGGCAAGGAGCATCCTCCTGGAGACATCCCACCTCCCAGCTCCACACCAGCACCCGCCAAGATGCCAAATATCACCTTGGTTTTCTTCCTGAGCACTTACCTGGGATGTTGGGAAGCTCCAGACGTGGTGTTTCCATGCTGAAATTCCTCATTTCTTACTCTGGGAAGTTTGCTTTATTCCTGCTCTCCTTCGAAGACAGGATTTTTTACTTCTTTCTGTGGACTTTTTGTTAGGGACAGAACGGTCTCTTGGACAGAGCTGGGGCTGAGACTCCTCCCTAAGCAAAGAAATATTTTCTTACCTATTTATATGAAGCCTTTTCCACGTACGAAATCCCACTTGTTTTTTTATTCAGTGCCTTGGATTTTCCTTTTCCAACTGGCTGACGGGCATTTTGCTTTCAGAGCTTTTCCCTGGGCCTGGCAGCAAAGCCAGGTGAGCCTCAGAGTGAACAATAAAACGCTTTGGATGCCGCGGTGGAGTCTTTTCCTCCCCCCGGGGCGGCTCGGAGGGGCTGGGATGGGCTTCTGTGATTCCCTGTCCTCGGCGGTGCCAAGGAAACGGGAATGGGAACGGGATTGGCCAGGGAAGCACAACAGAACCTGTTGCTTAGCAGTGGTTTGCGCTGGGGAAGGTCGCCGGGAGAGGGAGGTGAGGGAGGAAATGGGGAGAAAAGGAGGGTTTTTGGGACACAAGTGCTCGGGGGGGGGGATGAGGCAGCTCCCGCTTGGCTGCAGGGATCCAAGGCAACGTAAATCCTCAATCCCGTCTGCCTGGTCCCGGTAATCGGAGGAGAAAGGGCACTTTCCCTGGCGGGGGGATTGGGACAGAGGGTGGGAGACCCCCTGGAAAGCAGAGCGTGGTTTGGGATGGGATCCATCCCTTGTTTCGGGAGCAGGGATGTCTGCGGCCCCCGCTGGGGGCGGGTTTTGGGCTCGGATCGGGGATTTCCCGTCGCCTTTCCTTACCGGGGGGAAAAATCCTGAATTACCCGGGAGGGGGGACATTGCTGCTCCAGAGGCGGCGGCGCGGGGGATCCTCCCGAGTCCCGGCACATTCCCACATCCCGGGGGAGGGTTTAAAGCTGGATCCTCC
>NW_020897752.1:836501-840353 GCF_003984885.1 Neopelma chrysocephalum | reverse complement strand
CTTCACCCCTTGGCAACCCCGGCTCGCTCCTCCCCGGAGCTTTTCCTGCCGGAGCGAACCCCGGGGCGTTAATGAGCTTAATGAGCGCCGGGGCTTAACGAGGGGAGCGGCTGCCTCTTCCCAAGGAGCTCCGTTCCCTGCTGGAATCTCCATCCCGCCGCCGAGCCGGGACTTTCCCACCCGTTTTGCCCGCGGGAAGCGCCGGGGGGTTGGTATCTGTTTATGTTTTCTTTCATTTTCCTCCTTCTCGCCGAGAGCCTCGGGGTGGGTTTATTTCCAAAGCCCGGGAATGCCGAGGGATATTTTTGGAGGAGGACGGTGGAATGTTGGTGTCGGAGGCGTTGGGACCCCCCCAGGAAGAGGAGGGTCCCCGCTCCCGCCGTCACGCAGGGAGGGGACGGCGGGATTTCGGGCTAATCCCGACCTCGCATCCGCTTTCCACTCCCAGGAAAGGGGTGGAAACAGCCCAAAATCCCAGGAAAAGGGGCGTCGGGACAAAGAGGCCGCGCCAAGGGGGTGCCGAGGGCAACTTGGATGCTCCGAGAAGCCCGAGGCTGAGGTGGGGTCCCCGTGTCCCCCCCTGCGGAGCCACGGAGCGGGAGCGCGGCATCGGGAATGGGAATGGGAATGGCACCGGGAGTGGCGCCCGGGCAGCGGGATTGGGATAAAGGGGCCTTTTGTGCTGGGATTTGGGGTCGCGGAGGCGAATCGGGGCGGGTTCGGGGCTGCGAATACGAACGCGCGGCGGTTTGGGGGTCACGACTGGAAATCCTGCAGCGGTTTGGGATCAGGAAGTGCCAAAATCTGCAGCAGTTTGGGGATTGTGACCGGGAATCTGCAGCTCTGGGATAAGGAACTGCAAACCCGCGGCGGGTTTGGGATCACAAACGGGAATTTGCGGAGGTTGGGGGATCACAAATGCGAATTTTGTGGCAGTTTTGGGATTGCAGCTGTAAATCTGCAGCACTTTTGGGGTCACAAACACAAAGTTTCAGTGATTTTGTGATTGCAGCTGGAACTCTGCTGAGGTTTTGGGATCACAAATGCGAATTTTGTGGCAGTTTTGGGACTGCAGCTGTAAATCTGCAGCACTTTTGTGATGCCAGCTGCAAATCTGCAGCGGCTCTGGGATCACAAACAGGGATTTTTCGTGATTTTGGGATCCCAACTGTAAATCTGCAGCACTTTTGTGATTGTAGCTGGAAATCTGTAGAGTTTTGGGGATCATATTTGCAGGTTTGTGGCAGTTTTGTGATTGCAACTATAAAACTGCAGTGGTTTTGTGATAGGAACTGTAAATCTGCAGCGGGTTTGGGATCACAAACAGGGATTCGTGGAGATTTTGGGATCACAAATGCAAATTTTGTGGCAGTTTTGGGACTGCAGCTGTAAATCTGCAGCATTTTTGGGGACTGCACTGGAAATGAGCAGTTTTGGGGATCATAAGTGCAATTTTGTGACAGTTTTCTGATTGCAATTATAAACCTGCAGCGGGTTTTGTGATTTTAACTCCAGATCTGCAGCGAGTTTGGGATCACAAACGGGAATTTTTAGTGATTTTGGGATCCCAACTGTAAATCTGCAGCATTTTTGTGATTCCAGCTGCAAATCTGCAGAGTTTTTGGGATCATAAATGGAAATTGGTGACAGTTTTGTGATTGCAGCTACAAATCTGCAGTGGTTTCATGATCACAGACATGATTTCGCAGCAGTTTCATCATCATAAATGCAAATTTTGTGGCAGTTTGGTGATTGCAACTATAAATCTGCAGCACTTTTGTGATCCCAACTGTAAATCTGCGGCACTTTCGGGGTCACAAACAGGAATTTGCAGTGTTTTGGGATCATAAATGCAGATTTCTGACAGTCTTATGGGAGCTACTCTAAATCTGCAGCGGGTTTGGGGTCACAAACAGCGATTTGCAGGGTTTTGGGATCAAAGCTGTGATCCCAACTCTAAATGTGCAGTGGTTTTGCTGTCAGAGACATGATTTCACAGCAGTTTTGTGATCATAAATGCAAATTTTGTGGCAGTTTGGTGATTGCAACTATAAATCTGCAGCACTTCTGTGACCCCAGCCACAGATCTTAGCGGGTTTGGGGTCACAAACAGGAATTTGCAGCGGGTTTGGGATCATAAGTGTGAATTTGTGGCACTTTTGGTGATCACAGCTGCGACTCTGGCGCAGTTTTGCCGTCACAGACGTGACCCTGCAGCAGTTTGGGGATCCCCAAACACGTCTGCAGCTGTTTTGCCATCACAGCTGCAGAGCTGCAGCCCTTTTGTGATGGATTTGCAGTGGGTTTGTGGTCCCAAAAACAAATTTCCCGTGGTTCTGTGAGCACAGCTCTGAGTCTGCAGCGGGTTTGGGGGTCTGAGTGTGGCAACTGCGAGTTTTCAGAGGCTTTGAGACCACAGCTGTGCGTTTCCAGCAGTCCTCCCATCCCAAAGGGCATCCCTTGGCATGGCCAAGTTGTGGGAGGGAGGCGTTTCCAGCCCAGGGGGTCAAACTGCTCCCAGAGCGCGCGGGGGAGGCGCAGCCCCTTCCCGAGGGAACGAGGCAGCTCCCGGGAGCAAAGGGGGCCTTGGCTCCGTCCCGAGGCTGGATCCCATCCGGCCCCATCCTGCAGGGCCATGTCCTCGCTGCTGTCCCTCCAGGAGGAGAACAGGATCCTGCAGCAGGAGCTGTCCCGGGTGGAGGATCTGTTGGCCCAGAGCCGGGCGGAGCGCGATGAGTTGGCCATCAAGTACAACGCCATCAGCGAGAGGGTGGGGCATCAAAACCCACCCTTCTGACCCCAAACCTCACCTTTGTAACCCCAAACCTCACCTTTGTAACCCCAAACCTCACCTTTGTAACCCCAAACCCACCTTTGTAACCCCAAACCCGCCCTTCCAACCCCAAACCCGCCCTTCCAACCCCAAACCCGCCCTTCCAACCCCAAACCTCACCTTTGTAACTCCCAACCCGCCTTTGTAACCCCAAACTGCCCTTTTAACCCCAAACCTGCCCTTTTAACCCTAAACCTCACCTTTCTAACCTCAAAACCGCCTTTGTAACCCGAAACTCACCTTTGTAACCCCAAACTCACCTTTTTAGCCCCAAACCTGCCCTTCTAACCCCAAACCTCACCTTTTTAACCCCAAACCCTCCTTTCTAACGCCAAACCCACCTTTTTAACCCAAACCTCACCTTTCTAACCCCACCCCCCCCTTTTAACCCTAACCTCCCCTTTTAATCCCACCACCACCTTTTTAACCCCAAAGCTATGTTTTTAACCCCAAACCCCCCTTTCTAACCCCAAACCCACGGCTGTACAACCCCCGCCCTCAGCATTCCCTGCTCCCGGGGTGCCGTTGTGGTGGGAATCGCGGTGCCGGCGTGTCCGGACCCGTCCCGGCTCGCCAGGGCTTGTCCCGTGGGATGCACAAAGCATCCCCCTCCTCCATCCCGGTTTTGTTGGTGCTGCCCCTTTTCGGGAAGCAGCTCCCCCGCCGGTGCATTCCTTTACCAAGGAAACCGGGAATTCAAAAGGGCTTTGGCCCTTCCAGTGCTGAGAGCGGCTCCTGGGAGACCCGAATTGAGGGGGGGTTGGAATTTTGGAGGAAATCGCTCTGTCTGGGCCTGGTTATGAACAAAACCCCAACATCAGGAAAATATCCCCTGGGAATTGTCCCTCCTGCCCTCGATCCATCGGGCACAGGCCAGGACGGGGCTTTGCTGGGCCCCCACACGGAGAGGTGGGTTAGTTTGGAAAGCACCCCCAAAACTTCCCATCCCTCCCCTCCCCGGGCGGGCAAAGAGGGGGGGAAGGTGGGATTTGGGGGGGAAGGTGGGATTTGGGGGGGAA
>NW_020897752.1:832870-836491 GCF_003984885.1 Neopelma chrysocephalum | reverse complement strand
GGGGGGGAAGGTGGGATTTGGGGGGGAAGGTGGGATTTGGGGGGGAAGCTGGGATCTGGGGTGGGGGGTTGGCTGTGGCTCTCCAGGGTTTGCTGTGGGACCCCCCCGGCTTTCCTGGGACGTGGTGAGCGACACCCGGGGGTGCTCGGGGGGTGCCAGCCCGTATCCCACCCCTCTCCCAGCTGGAGCAATCCCTGCGCACGGAGGCGGGAGAGCGGGAAGCGGCCGAGAGCCGGAGCCTGGCCCAGCACAACATCGAGCTCCGGAGGCTCCTGGAGGAGGAACAAGCCGCCTACAAGCGGAAGCTCCAGGCCTACCAGGAGGGGCAGCAGAGACAGGCCCAGCTCGTGCAGAAGCTCCAGGCCAAGGTAAATCCTTCCCGGGGGGAGCAGGGACGGTCTGGGAGCCCCCCCGGGTGTCACCCCCCCGTCCCCCCGCAGGTGCTGCAGTACAAGAAGAAATGTGGGGAAGTGGAGCAGCAGCTGCTGGAGAAGGCGACGGAGCTGGAGCAGGAGAGGCTGACGGTGAGGGAGGGGCCCGGGGGGTCTCCCGCCCCGAACCCCCCCAAATCGAGGTGGTGGCGAGCGGGATGTTCCCACAGATCCAGCTGGATGCCAGCGGCTCCCAGCCGGAGGAGGAGAGCAGCAACGAGCTGGAGAACGCCCTGATCCGGCTGGAAGAGGAGCAGCAGAGGTGAGTGGGATCCCTGGAGGGATGGGGGGATTCCCGGGAGGGGGATGCTCCAGACACGGTGATCCCCCAACCCAGGAGGTGAGTGGGATCCTTGGGGAGGTTTGGGGATTCCCAGGAGGGGGATCTCCCCCATCCCAGGAGCAGCAGAGGTGAGTGGGATCCCCAGGAAGGTGTGGGGATTCCCAGGAGGGGTATCCCCTCCATTCCCTCCATCCCAGGAGCAGCAGAGGTAAGCGGGATCCCTGGGGAAGATGTGGGAGTTCCCGGGAGGACGTTCCATCCATCCATCCATCCCCTCCCTCCCCATCCCAGGAGCAGCAGAGTGGGGGTCCCTGGGGAGGTGTGGGCATTCCCGGTGGGATGCTCCATGTGCCCCTGTGTCCCCCTCCCAGGAGCAGCAGCCTGGTGCAGGTGAACTCGATGCTGCGGGAGCAGCTGGAACAGGCCAACGTGGCCAACGCGGCGCTGAGCGAGGACATCCGGAAGCTCACGGCGGACTGGGCACGGAGCAGAGATGAGCTGGAGCAGAGGGAGGCGGAGTGGAGGCGCGAGGAGGAGGTCTGGGGGGCCCTGGAATGCGGGGGGAGGCAGGGATCCGTCAGGGAGGGCTGTGAGGCAGAGGGATGTGGCTTGGAAAGGGATGCGGGATCACGGAGAGGGATGGAGGGTCTTGTGGGACGTTCCATTTGGGAGCGCAGGGGATGTGGCACGTGATGGGAAGGGGATATAATGCAGGGATGTATCATGGAAAGGGATGCAGGATCACTGGGAGGGATGTGGGACCACGGGGGATGTGGCAAGGAAAATTTGGGGGTGCAGGGGAGGTGGCACGTGATGGAAAGGGAATATGAGTCAGAGGGAAGCATCATGGAAAGTCTCCAGGATCACCAGGAAGGATGCAGGGTCATGTGGGATGTTACATAGAGAAGAATTTGGGAGTGCAGGGGATGTGGCTTGTGATGGGAAGGGGATATAATGCAGGGATGCCTCATGGAAAGGGATGCAGGACCAGCAGGAGGGATGTGGGACCACGGGGGCTGTGACATGGAAGGGGATGCAGGAGCACCAGGAGGGGTACAGGACTATGGAAGATGTTGCATGGAGAAGACTTTGGGAGTGCAGGGGATGTGGCTTGTGGTGGGAAGGGAATATGAGTCAGAGGGAAGCACCATGGAAAGTCTCCAGGACCACCAGGAGTGATGCAGGGTCATGGGGGATGTTGCCTGGAGAAGAACTTGGGGATGTGACGTGTGATGGGAAGGGGCTGTGAGGCAGGAGGATGCAGGGATGCACCATGGAAAATGATACAGGAGCACTAAGAGGCATGTGGGGCCACAGGGAATGCTGCACAGAGATGGATTTGGGGGTACAGGGCACGTGGGACACGATGGGGAGGGGGTGCCAGGCAGAGGGATGTGCCCCCATCCCTCTCTGTGCCAGAAGGAATTGGGGCGGGGGGGCGGTGCAGCACCGCGGGGTGATGGGCGTGGCCAGGGGGATATTCGGGAATTTGGGTAGCTTGGTGGGTCTCCCAGCGGGCGCTGACCCCCCTCCACCCCCCCGCAGTCCTTCAACGCCTACTTCAGCACGGAGCACAGCCGGCTCCTCACCCTCTGGAGGCAGGTGGTGGCTCTGCGGCGGCACTTCGGGGACATGAAATCCAGCACCGAGAGGTCAGCGGGGGATCCCGGCCGGGGGGGATCCCTGGGGGTTCCCGAGGGCCTCCGGCTGCCCCCCCCGCATCTCCCCCCGCAGGGACCTGTCGGAGCTGGGCCACGAGGTTTCCCGGGCGGGCCGCGCCGCCCACGCCGCCTGCCTGGCCCTGGGGGCCAACCTGCGCCTGGCCGAGAGCCAGGCGGGAGCGGCGCGGGAGCGGCGGGAGCTGCGCCTGGCACAGCTGGAGGAGCAGCTGGCGGCGAGGGCACGGGATGCCGACCTGGAGAAATCCGCCCTGGGAGCCAAGTAGGGAGGGTCCGGGGGGGCTCGGGGGGTTCTGGGGGTGGCTGCGGGGACCGCGGCGCTTCCCGGCACTTCCCGGCGTGTGCCGCAGGCTGGCCGAGCTGACGGCGGCGCTGGAGCGGCGGCGGGGCGAGGACGAGGAGAGGGAGCGGGCGGTGCAGGCGCTGACCCTGCAGCTGCGGGAGCTGGTGGGTGCGGCTCGGGGGCACTGGGCTCGGGGGGTGATCCGGGACCGGCCCCTGATGCCCGGGGGTGTTTCCAGGAGGCCGCGCGTGCCCGGGATCCGCCGCCGGAGGAGGTGCAGGCGCTGCGCTCGGAGCTGGAGCTGCTCCGCCACACCCTGCACGACGTCACCCAGGTGCTGGGGACAGCCCGGCCCTGCCTGCGTTTCCCCTTTCCCACCTCAGTTTCCTTATCCCTTGACTCAGTTTCCCCTTCCTCCCCTGTCCCATTCTCCCCTTCCTTCCCTTCCTCGGTTTCCCTTTCCTCCCTTGCCTCAGTTTCCCCCTTCCTTGACTCAGTTTCCCCTTTCCCATCTCAGTTTTTTCCCATCTCTTGACTCTGTATCCCCCTTCCTCAGTTTCTGCTTTTCTTGACACAACTTCCCCTTTCCTTCACTTGGCTTCCCCTTCCTTCCCCACATCAGTTTCCCCTTTCCCATCTCAGCTTCCTCATCCCATGACTCCATTTCCCTTTCTCTGCTTGAGTTTTGCTTCCCTTGACTCAGTTCCCCCTTTTCTGCCTCAGTTTTCCCTTTCCCACCTCTGTTTCCCCTTCCCTTGATTCCGTTTCCCTTTTCTCATTTCAGTTCCCCCTTTCCCGCCTCAGTTCCCCCTTTCCCGCCCCAGTTTTCGCTTTCCCACCTCTGTTTCCCCTTCCCTTGATTCCGTATCTCTTTACCTTTTCTCATTTCATTTCCCCATTTCCCGCCTCGGTTTCCCCTTTCCCGCCTCGGTTTCCCCTTTCCCG
>NW_020897752.1:815264-822870 GCF_003984885.1 Neopelma chrysocephalum | reverse complement strand
CATCCCTATCTCACCCCTTGTCCAGAACCCCATTCCCACTGCATCCCTCTCTGGGACCCCATCCCCATTGGCTCTTTCTCCGTGCCCCCATCCCCATTCCACCCCCTCTCCGTGCCCCCATCCTCATTGCACCCCCTCCATGGAACCTCATCCCCATCTCACCCCTTCTCCATGTCCCCATTCCTATTGCACTCCCACTCCGTGCCCTCATCCCCATTGTACCCTTTCTCCATATCCCCATCCCCATTGCAACCCCTCTCCATGCCCCCATCCCCATTGCATCCCCTCTCTGTACCCTCATTCCCATTGCACCCCCCTCTCCTTGCCCCCATCCCCGCTGCACCCCTCTCTGGGACCCCATCCCCATCTCACTCCTTGTACAGAACCCCATCCCCATTGCACCCCCTCTCCGTGCCCCATCCCCTTTCCCCGCCCCCCGGCCCCCCCAGCCCGGTGCGGGGTCTCAGGGTGTCCTTGTCCCCGCAGTCCCTGTGCTCGGAGCTGCGGTCGCTGCGGGCGCGGGCGGAGGCGGCGGCTCAGACCCACGAGCGGGAGGCGCGGGCGCTCCGGGACCAGGCGGCGGCGGCGGCCAAGCAGCGGGACAGCGCCCTGCGGGAGGTGACCCCCGCCCCGAGCCCCCTCCCACCCCCGGACCCCCGGGCCTCCCCTGACGGACCCGTTTTAGGCGGAGGAGGCGCGGGCGCAGCTGCGCTCGGCGGCGGAGGCGCGGGCGGCCGGGCGGCGGGAGCTGCTGGAAGCGCAGCGGGACGCCCGGGAGAGCCGGGAAGGGCGGGATGCGGAGCGGAGGCAGGCGCAGGAGGCGCGCAGGGCCCTGGGCGATGAGGCCAGGGAGAAGGAGACCCTGCGCCGCTCCAACGAGGAGCTGCGGGCGGCCCTGCGGAGAGCGGAGGGGGAGCGCATCAGGTCAGGGCCGGGGGGCACAAAGTGGGTTGCGGGGGGGATGGAGCACCTTGGAGGGTGATCCTCGGGGTGGCGGTGTGAGGGTTGGGACACAAGGATGCTCCGGTTGGGAGGGGTCAATGCTCCAGGTCCGGGTGACACAGAACAAGGGGATGGAAGTTTGGGGATGGGGAGATGCTCGGGATGAGGGGAAGCACGAGCTGAGAGGTGCAGGGGTGACACAGCACCTTGGAGGGTGGTCCCCAGAGTGGGGGTGAGGATCAGGACACAGGGATGCTCCAGTTGGGATGGGGCAATTGCTCCAGGTCTGGATGCCACTCGGGGCAAGGGAGTGGAAATCTGGGGATGGGGGGACATCCAGGATGAGGGGACACGCCGGATGGGGACAGCTTGGAGCGGGATGTGCCTGGCTCAGACAGGGCGATGCTCAGGACGCTGCTGAGCCGGGGGGATGCCGGGACCCCCTGGGAGGTGCTTCCAGCCCCTGCTCCCGCTTCCCGCAGCCTGAAGCGCTCCGGGGAGGACAAGGAGCAGCGGCTGGCGCTGCTGGAGGCGGGGCGGGCGGCGGCCGAGCGGGAGGTGACGGAGCTGCGGGCGGCGCTGCGGGACCTGGAGCGCGGCCGCCTGGACGCCCGCCGGGAGCTGCAGGAGCTGCGCCGGCAGGTCCGGGGGCAGGAGGAGGAGGAGGAGGAGGGTTGTGAGCACCTCCCAAGCCATTTGGGGTGTCCCCAAGCCGCCCCCCGTCCCCTCCCGGGCCAGGTGAAGGACCTGGACAGCGAGAACAGCCGGCGGAGCAGGGAGGTGGGGGAGCTGCAGGCGCGCGTGGCGCTGGAGGAGCAGCGGGAGGAGCGGAGCCGCCGCGAAGCCTTCGGCCTCAGGAGGAAGGTGGCGGAGAGCGAGGCTGACACAGAGGCTGCCAGGAAGGAGGTGAGGGGTCCCCAAGGGTCCCCAAGGATCCCCAGGACCCCGTTGCTTGGTGCCCCACACCCCAAAGTATCCCTGTCCCCCCCCCCGCTGTGTGTCCAGAGGTGTTGCTGTCCCCTCACCCCACAGCTGGGTGCCTGCTGTCCCCAGTCATCCCCATCACCCCATAACTGGTATCCCGTGTCCCTGAGTGTCCCTGGGTGTTCCTGTCATCCCACCATTCCATCCCCTGCATCTCTGCAGGTCCCTGTATCCCATTGCTCCATTCTTGGAGGGTCTCCTATCACTCCATCCCCTCAGTCTCCCTCACCCTGTGCTCCATCCCTTGTATCCCCATCACCCTGTTGCTGTGTTCCCTGCATCCCTGGGGTCCCCCATTACTCCATTGCTCCATCCTCTGCATCCCTGGAGTTCCCTGTCACCCCACTGCTCCATCCCCTTCATCCTTGGGGTCCACCATCACCCCCATCATCTTCTGCATCCTTAGGGATCCCTCATCATCCCATTGCTCCATCCCTTGGGGTCAAAATCACCCCACTGCTCCATGCTCTGCATCCCTGGGGTCCCCCTTCATCCTATTGCTCCATCCCTGGGGTCCCCCCTCCCCCATTGCTCCATCCCCCGCATCCTTAGGGGTCCCCCACCCCCACCACTCCCCCCCTTGCCTCTCCCTCACCCCGCCCTCCATCCCTGTCACCACCCCCCGTCCCATCGCTCCTTCCCTCCCGCTCCCGCAGCTCCAGCAGCTCCAGCAGCGCCTGGCGGAGGCGGAGGCGGAATTCCGGCAGCGGGAGAAGGAGCTGGCGCGGAGCCTGGAGGAGGCTCGCGGCAACGAGAAGAAGCTGCTGGCGGATTCCCGGAACCTGCAGCTGAAGGTGGAGGCGGCGCGGGGCGAAGTGGCCGAGCTGAGCCTGCGGCTGAGCGCGGCCCAGGGCCGGGCACAGGGGCTGGAGGCGGAGCTGGCCCGGGGCGAGGAGCTGCGCCGGGCGGCCGAGTCCCGGCTGGGCGGGCTCCAGGCGGCCCTGCGGAGAACCGTGGGCATGGCCCGGGCCCGGCCCGGCCCCCCGGCACCCGGTGAGAGCCCCGGGGCTGCGGCAGGGCTGGGGGAGAGGGATGTGTGCTGCGGTGGGCACTGTGTCACTGGGGTTACCCGTCAGTCAGCCCACTGCTCCATCCCCTGCATCCCTGGGGTCCCACATGCCTGTTATTCCATCCCCTGCTTCCCTGGGGTGCCCCATCTCCCCACTGCTCCATCCCCTGCTTCCCTGGGGTGCCACATGCCTGTTATTCCATCTCCTGCATCCCTGGGGCCTCACATACCTTGTTACTCCATCCTCTGCTTCCCTGTGGTTGCCCATCACCCCATTGCTCCATCCCTGGGGATCCTCCATACCCAGTTATTCCATCCCCTGCATCCCTGGGGTCCCACACAGCTGTTACTCCATCCCCTGCATCCCTGGGGTCCCACATACCCTGTTACTCCATCCCCTGTTCTCTTGGGGTCTCCTATTCCTCCATTCCCTGCATCCCTGGGGTCACCCATCACCCCATTGCTCCATCCCTGGCGGTCTCCCATACACCACTGCTCTGTCCCCTGCATCACCAGGGTCCCACATATCCCATTGCTCCTCCCCTGCATCCCTGGGGTCCCCAATTGCTCTGTTCCCTGCATCCTTGGGGTCCCCCCTCACCCCATTGCTCCATCCCTGGGGTCCCTCCGTCCCATTGCTCTGTTCCCTGCATCCTTGGGGTCCCTCCCACCCCATTGCCCCATCCTTACATCCCTGGGGTCCCCCATATCCCACGGGCACATCCCGTGGGATATGGTCCATCCCTCTCCCCCTCCCATCCTGCCCTGGGTGCTGCTCCCGCTGTCCCCATTCCCGCTGTTTGTCCCCATTCCCGCTGTTTGTCCCACCCAGGCGGGGCCCCAGAGGGGTCAGGAAGCCCCGGTTCCTCCCCGGAGCCCGACCCCGCATCCGATCCCGAGGCGGCGCGGGCGGCCCTGCGGGAATTCCTACGGGAGCTGCAGGAGGCGCAGCGGGAGCGGGTACATCCCCCTTCTCCTCCCTCCCCTCCGCCGTTATCCCAAAAATCCCCTTTCCCAGCCCATTCCCGCCCCCAGGAGGAGCTGCGGGTGCAGGTCGGGAGCCTGGGCCGGCGCCTGGCGGAGGCGGAGCAGGATCGGGATAACGCCAATTCCCGGGCGCAGCAGCTCCAGAAACTCATGGAAGAGAGCGAGGAAGGTGATGGAGGGGATGTTTTTTTTTTTTGGGGGGGTGGAATCTCCCCAGATGGTGAGGTCTGGGGTGATTTGGCCTGTGCTGGACCCTTTTGGGGAAGCTGAGGCACAGGGAGGGCGATGGTGCAGCCCAGACTGGAGGATGGTCCCTGGGATTTCTCCCCCCATGGCCCCAAAATCCTGGGAAAATGGGTGAAACCTGCAGTCCAAACATCAGGAACCCCAGTAAAACTGGTGCAACTGGGAAAACTCCCCCTGCATCTCCTGTAAACCCCAGTGTAGCTGGTAAAAACCTCCATATATACCCCATAAACCCCAATAAAATGGGTAAAACCCTCCTGGATCCCCCATAAACTCCAGTAAAACTGGTAAAAACCTCCATATATCCCCTCTAAACCCCAATAAAATGGGTAAGGCCCCTCCTCATCCTCCACAAATCCCAGTAAAACTGGTGAACTCCCCTATGGATCCCATGTAAATCCCAGTAAAACTGATAAAACCTGCTGTGCAAACTCCATGAATCCCAATGAATTGGGTGAAACTCCAGTGCAGCCCCCATAAATCCCAGTAAAACTGGTCACACCTGCTCTGAATCCCACGTAAACCCCAGTAAAAGTGGTAAATGTCCCCTGTATTTCCTGTAAACTCCAATAAAAGTGGTAAAACCCCCCGAGCAAACTTCATAAATCCCAATAAAGTGGGTAAAACCCCTGTGCATTCCCCATAAACCACAGTAAAACTGGTAAACTTCCCTATGGATCCCATGCAAATCCCAGTAAAAGTGGGAAACCTGCTGTGCAATCTCCATAAATCCCAATAAAATGGGTAAAACCCCTGTGCATCCCTCTTAGATCCCAGTGAACCCTCCCTGCATCCCCCATAAGCCCCAATAAAACTGGTGAAAGCCCTTTGCATCCCACACCCACCCCGGGAAAACCGGGAAGTGCCCTGAGCAAACTCCATAAATCCCAATAAAGTGGGTGAAACCCCCCTGAACCTCCCATAAACCCCAGTAAAACTGGTAAACCCCACTATGGATCCCCTGTAAATCCCAGGAAAACTGGTAAAACCCCCCTGTGCAGGCACTGTAAATCCCAGGAAAATGGGTAAATCCCCCCTGCACCCCCCATAAACCCCAGTAAACCCTTCTGCATCCCCCATAAGCCCCAGTAAATCCCTTTTCCATCCCCATAAACCCCAGTAAAATCCTTCTGCATCCCCATAAACCCCAGTAAAACCCCTGCAATTCCCACAAACCCCAGTATAACCCTTCTGCATCCCCCATAAATCCCAGAAAACCCCCTTTCCGTCCCCCATAAACCCCAGTAAAACCCCTTCAATTCCCACAAACCCCAGTATAACCCTTCTGCATCCCCCATAAATCCCAGTAAACCCCCTTTCCGTCCCCCATAACCCCAGTAAAACCCCTCTGCATCCCCATAAACCCCAGTAAAACCCCTCTTTGTCCCCCATAACCCCCAGTAAACCCCATAACCCGCCCTGGATCCCCCATAAATCCCAGGAAAACCAGCAGACATCCCATTCCCGCCCGTTTTCCCGCTGAAGGGGGGTGGGGGCCGTGCCTTCCCAGGGCACCGGGGGGACCTGAGCAGCTCCGAGGCCACGCTGCTGCTCCAGGAGGAGACCCTGCGCCAATCCCAGCGGGAACGCCGCGAGCTCCGGGACAAGGTGGCGGCGCTGGAGCGGAGCCTCCGCAATTCCGAGCGGGAATGCCGGGCGGCACAGGTGGGCATTGCCACGAACCTCCATATCCAATTGGGAATTCTGGGCGGCCCAGGTGGGCATTGCCACAAACCTCCACTTCCAAATGGGAATGTTGGGTGGCCCAGGTGGGCATCCCGGTGTCCCTCTGCTTCCAAGTGGGAATTCTGGGTGGCCCAGGTGGGCATTGCCACAAACCTTCATATCCAGGTGGGAATTCTGGGAATGCCAGGCAGCCCAGGTGGGCATTGCCACAAACCACCATATCCAATTGGGAATTCTGTGTGGCCCACTTGGGCATTCCCATGTCACTTCCAAGTGGGAATTGCTGTGTGGCCCAGGTGGGCATTCCCACATCGCTTCCAAGTGGGAATGCTGTGGGCATTGCCAGGCGGGCAGGGCCGTGTTCCCGGCCCATCCCGGCTCCAGGCCGGCATTCCGGAGCCGTGCCCGCCCCGCAGGAGCGGCTGAGCGCGGCGCGGGCCGGGGGGGCCGAGCTCCTGGATGCCAAGCGGCGCCTGGAAGCGCTGGAAAGCCGGAGCTGCCGCCTGGAGCTGCAGCGGCGGGTGCTGGAGGGGGAGCTGGGCCGGGCCCGGCGGGCACTGGGAGAGCGGGAAGCGGAGGCCAAGGAGGCCAAGGAACGGGCGGAGCTGCTCCAGAAACAGGTGTGGCCCCGATCCCGGGAAATCCCAGAAAGAGCTGTGGCCCCCATCCCGGGAAATCCCCCCGCCCGGGGTCCAGTCCCCCCAGTTCCCCCGAACCCCCTCCCAGTTCCCCCGACCTTTCTCACAGTTCTCCATTTCCCCCTGAACCCCTTTCCAGTCCCTCCAGTTCCTGCTCAACTCCATCCCAGTCTCCCCAGTTTCCCCCGAATCTCCTCCCAGTTCCCCCCAGTTGTCCCTGAACCCCTACACAGTTTGCCCCGTACCCCTCCCCCAGTCCCCCCAGTTCCCCCCATGTCCCTTCCCAGTTCCCTCTGAACCCTTTCCAAGTCCCCCACTTCCCCCTGGCCCCCCTCCCAGTTACTCCAGTTCCTCCTGACCCCCCTCCCAGTTCCCCCTGTATCCCCTCCCAGTCCCCCCAAACCTTTTCCCAGTCCCCTCGTTTGCCCTGAACCCTCTCCCAGTCCCCCCAGTTCCCCCTTACCCCCCTCCCAGTTCCCTCTGGCCCCACTGCTGTGGTTTTGGGGTGCAGCTGGCCCAGAGTGAGCAGCGTTCCAGCAAATTCCAGCTGCTCAGTGCCCCGCTGGAGAGCGATTCCAAGGAGGATTCTCCGAGCGCTCCCTCCGTGCCCGATGGTTCCCTGCTCCAGGAGCGGCTCCAGCAGCTCCAGAGCGCCCTGACCGCCGGAGAGCTGGACCGGAGGGGACTCCAGGTGGGATGGGAACCCCGGGAGGGACACGGGGGTGGGGGGACACAGAGGGGTCCACACAGGGGATCTCGGGAGTGTCCTGGTGTCCCAGGAGGGGCTGGGGGTGGGATGCACATCCCGGTGTCCTGCAGGAGGGGCTGGGGGTGGGACGGACATCCCGGTGGGATGCACATCCCGGTGTCCCGCAGGAGGGGCTGGAGGTGGGATGGAGATCCCAGTGGGATGCACATCCCGGTGTGCGGCAGGAGGGGCTGGGGGTGGGATGGAGATCCCGGTGGGATGCACATCCCGGTGTGCGGCAGGAGGGGCTGGAGGTGGGATGGAGATCCCGGTGGGATGCACATCCCGGTGTCCGGCAGGAGGGGCTGGAGGTGGGATGGAGATCCCGGTGGGATGCACATCCCGGTGTCCCGCAGGAGGGGCTGG
>NW_020897752.1:810816-815254 GCF_003984885.1 Neopelma chrysocephalum | reverse complement strand
CCGGTGGGATGCACATCCCGGTGTCCCGCAGGAGGGGCTGGAGGTGGCGCGGCGGGCGCTGGCGGAGGCGCGGCAGGAGAAGGGAATGCTGCGGGAGCAGCTGCAGGGAATGCGGGAGCAGCGGGAGGAGCTGCAGCGCTCCAGGGACCGGCTGGAGGAACAGCTCCGGCTGCGGGTGAGGGGGGACCCCAAATTCCCTGACCTTTGACCCCGGGCAGGACCCCCCCCCAGGACCCTCTGCACCCCCCTCGCATCAACTCCCGACCTCCTCTTGCCCCATGCACCCCATAAAATATATAATATATAATATATAATATATAATATATAATATATAATATACAATATATAATATATAATATACAATATATAATATAGCATAGCATAATATAATGTAATATAATATAACGTGTTATATATATCATATAATATATCTCATATAATATATGATATATAAATATATATAATATAACGTGTTATAATATATATAATATAATATATATCATATAATATATGATATATAAATATATATAATTTAGTATATATTATTATATATGATAAAATATGTATAATATAACAATAATAATAAAAATATACCATATATAATATATATTATGTAATTACATTTTATCTTTAGAGTTATATTCTTTGTAATAAATATTATATTTTCTATAGTTATATAACATATTTAAAAGATGTATTTTATAGAAATACATACACTATATAAATACTATGTTTGGTAGTATGTATATTATTTTTGTTTGTTTATATTATGTATTTTCATATATATCTTCTGCTTTTATATAAATTTTTATATACATTATATTTTAATATCTATAGATATTATACTTTTATATATTATGTATTTATTGCTATTTACATCGATATATTCCATTTTATATGTTTTATATATTATACATATATTAATACCCATATTTATGATGTTTACATATCTTATACATACTTTTATATTTATTCCTATCTATGTTTTTCTGGCTTATATGTTTTAATATACATTATCCAGACTTTAATATCTATATTCTAATATAATAATAATAATATAATTAGTATAATATATTAATATTCTATATTAATATCTATGTATATATATATATTTTGGGTTTATATACACTTGTGTATCATACATAACATATACTATATTAGTATGTATAATTATTATTAACTATGTAATATATAATACATATTATATTCAGTATATGCTATGTACTATGTAATATCTATGTACATATATATTTTCTGGGTTTATATGCATTTTAATATATTATACATAGTATATATTATATATATTCTACTAGATAATATATGTAATATGTATATACTACATATGTGTGTATATATATAGTACATATATATACACTGTATAATACATATTATATATATTATATGCTATATATTATTATATATACTAATAATATACATTATTATCATGATATATTATATATTAATATACATAATATATAATCTATAATATAATATATAGACATATAATATAATATAATATTATATATTATTATATATTAATATACATAACATATAATCTATAATATAATATATAGATATATTATATAATATTATATATTATTATATATTATAGTACTATATAGCATATATACTATATGCTATATAATATATTATGGGGGTTATATAGTTTTTATGTATTATACATAATATACAATATATATTATATATATAAAAATATATATAACATAATATATAAAAATTATATGTAATATAATATCTTGTATATAATATATATAATTATATATAATATTATATATAATTATATATATTTTTATATATATATATAATAATGTATTTTTCTGGTTTTACAGATGGTTTGACATACTCTGTCCATATTCCAACCCCTGTTTTTTCCCCCACTGTCTCCGTTGTGTCCGCAGGTGGAGCGGGAGCAGCCGGATTCCCGGGATGAGCCCCTGGGGCTCTCAGTGGGGCTGGATCGGTCCCTGGGCAGAGCCGAGCGGGAGCTGGGCCAGGCTCGGACACGGCTCCGGGAGCTGCGGGTGGGTCACCCTGCCCTGGGCAAGGGGCACCTCGGGGGGCTGCCCCCAGCCCAGGCCTGGAGCGGGACGGGATGGGATGGGGGGCTCCTCAGGGAGCTCATCCCACCTGGAAGGATGCTGGGGATGGCACTGGGGTGGCACTGGGATGGCACTGGGGTGGCACTGGGCTCATCCCAGTCTGGGGAGGATGCTGGGGATAGTCCTGGGATGGCACTGGAATGGCACTGGGCTCATCCCAGTCTGGGGAGGATGCTGGGGATGACACTGGGGTGGCACTGGGCTCATCCTAGCTGGAATGGAGATGCTGGTTGGCACTGGGAGGGCACTGGGCTCATCCTATTTTGGGGAGGATGCTGGTGATGGCACTGGAATGGCACTGGTCTTTTTTTTGGGGTGCTTCCCAGCTCACATGGTTCTGGGGCTGGCACTGGGATGGCACTGGGCTCATCCCAGCTGGAAGGAGATGCTGGTGGGCACTGGGATGGCACTGGGCTCATCCCAGATTGAAGGGAGATGCTGGTTGGCACTGGGAGTTTGCTGAGCAGCTTTTGGGGCTCCTCCCCTCCTGGCGGGATGCTGGGGCTGGTACTGGGATGGGGGTGTTTATGGGGCCCTTCCCAGCTCTGGGAGACACTGGTGCTGGTACTGGGATGGTGCTTGGCTCTTCCTTGGGCTTATCCCATTTTGGGAGGGTGCTGGTTCTTGTACTGGGAAGGGGCTGATGCTATTTTTGGGGCCCTTCCCAACTTGCACGGGGATGGCACTGGACTCATTTTTGGGGTGCTTCCCAGCTCCAAGGAATGCTGGTGCTGGTCCTGGGATGATGCTGGGTTCATCCCAGCTGGAAGGGTGGTGCTGCTGCTGGTACTGGGTGGCACTGGGATTGTTCACGGGGCACTTCCCAGCTCCAGGAGAGAGTGGTGCTTGCACTGGGATGGTGCTGGGCTCTTCCCTGGGCTCATCCCGTCTATGGGAGGTGCTGGGATGGCACTGGGATGGCACTGGGTTCATCCCACATTGAAGGGACATGCTGGTACTGGGATGGCCCTGGGCTCTCCTGGGGCTCATCCCAGCTGGAAGGGAGATGCTGGAGCTGGTCCTGGGATGGTGCTGGGTTTGCTTTTCGGGAGCACTTCCCAGCTCAGGGAGACACTGGTGCTGGTATTGGGGTGGTGCTGGGCTCTTCCCTGGGCTCATCCCCTTTTGGGAAGGTGCTGTGCTTGCCCTGGGGGGTGCTGGGCTGTTTCTGGGGTGCCCTCCCCGGAGTGCCCAGTTTTGGGGTGTTGTCCAGGCGCAGGTGTCGGCGCTGGAGCTCCGCTCTGCTCCCGGTCTGGGATCGTCCCCGGAGCTGCAGCGGGAGCTGGAGCGGCTGCGGATCGGGCCCAGCCTGGAGGAGCAGGTGAGGGGACACCCAGGGGGGACACTGTCCCCTCCTGCCACCCTCCAACCTCCCCCATTCCTGGCAGATCACGCTGCTGAAGGAGCAGGAGCTCCAGCGTCACCCCCCCGGGATTTAGGGACATCCCGGGACACCCGCAGGGACCGGCACAGCCCATGGAGGAGGGGGATCCACCCCATCCCAAATCCACAGCAGGGACCAGCACAGTCCATGGAGGAGGGGGATCCATCCCCATCCCTGCTCCCAAAATCCACAGCAGACACTGGCACAGCTCATTCCGTGGATGAGGGGGATCCATCCCCATCCCAAAAAACCATGGCAGAGACCAGCACAGCTCATTCCACGGATGAGGAGGATCCATCCCCATCCCAAATCCACAGCAGACACTGGCACATCCCATGGATGAGGGGGATCCATCCCCATCCCTGCTCCGAACCCACAGCGATTTTTGCCTCCAAAAGCTGCACTTTTCCAATGACACGACCAAACTTGTCTATTTTTGATACAATTTGGGGCCTGTTGGATGGTTTTCCCATTTTCCTATTGCTTTTTTTTAACAAAAAAAAGAGGGAAATATTCCCTGTTTTTAGTGCCAGAAGAACGAACTGGTTTATTCCCACTCACCACATCCTACTTTTCCCCCTTTTTCTAACACAAAACTCCCTGGATTGGTGCTTTTGAAGGCTTTTTTTAGCAAATAGTGGGATTTTTATATGGCTGTTTTTGGAACTGGGGTTTTTACTGGTGCTACGGGGCAGCTCGAGGTTGGAAAACCCGCTGGAATCGAGGTGGTGGCTTCGAGTGCCCCCCGATCCTTGGCATTCCTGGCACGAATAAAGGTGGAGAAATCCAGACTGGGAGCTCTGAGGGAATTTTTTTGGGGAAGGTTTGGCAATTTGGGACGTCCAAGTGTGGGGCTGGTGGGGCACCAGGGTTGAGTCGGGTCCCTAAATAATAATAATAATAATAATAATAATAATAATAATAATAATAATAA
>NW_020897752.1:807086-810806 GCF_003984885.1 Neopelma chrysocephalum | reverse complement strand
ACACAAGAGAAACAGGCTGGGGACTAAAGCCACACCCTATAGACAAGACATACACTCTATATAGGAGAGCGGCACCCTACAGAAAAGGAATACAGGCTGTAGAGAAGAGATACACCCTATATATGAGACACACCCTATATACATGAGCTGTACCCTATATACGAGCTCTATACATATCATATAGGAGAGCTAAACACCCTATAGGAGAGCTGCATCCTATGTACAAGAGCTACACCCTAAATATGAGCTCTGCACACTCTAGAGAAGAGTTCCAACCTGTACACATCATATAGGAGAGCTGCACACCCTACAGGAGAGCTGCACCCTACATACCCTATACACCAGAGCTGCACCCTCCACAATTTCCCATAAGAGACCTGCAGGAACTTCCCCCCCCCCCCAACCCCCCCCCCCCCCCCCCCCGTTTCCTGGATGGGAATCACACCCCAAACTTCCCCCCTTTCCATAGGGCACCTGAGCCCCAAACACCCCCAAAACCCTTTAATTGTCCACAACTCCCAGAATTGACCCTAAAATCGTTTATCTTGTGCTTTTTTTCTATAAGAATCCCTCAAATTAAGACCCCCCCAAATCAGGACCCCCGAGTTACCCCCCCCCCCCCCCACCCCCCAACCCCCCCCAAAATAACCACTTTACACCCCCCAAAATCCCCTTTAATGTAACTCCCAAAATTTACCCCAAACACGCCATACCGACCTTTTTTTCTATGACTCCCTCAAATTAAGACCCCCCCAAACTGCTCCATAACCCCCTAACCACCCCAAAATAACCATTTTACACCCCAAATCCCCTTTAATGTCTGTAACTCCCAGAACTGACCCCATAATCGCTTATCCTGGGCTTTTCTCTATAAGACCCCCCCAAATTACCCCCTCACTGCTCCACATCCCCCCAAACCACCCCAAAATAACCATTTTACACCCCCAAAATCCCTTTTATTGCCTGTAACTCCCCAAATTTACCCCGAACACGCCTGTACTGAACGTTTTCTATAAGACTCCCCCATATCAACCCCCCAAAATTAAGCCCCTCCCCCCTTGCACCACATCCCCCCAAACCACCCCAAAATAACCATTTTACACCCCCAAAACCCTTCTATTGTCCATAACTCCCAAAATTTACCCCAAAATCGTTTATCCTGTGCTTTTCTCTATAAGAATCCCCCAAACTGACTCCCCCAAATCAAACCCCCCTAAATTAACCCTTCACTGCTCCATATCCCCCCAATCCATCCCAAAATAACCATTTACACCCCCAAAAATCCCCTTTATTGTCCATAACTCCCAGAATTGACCCCAAACACGTTCATCCTATGCTTTTTCTTTAAGATTCCCCCAAATTATGACTCCCCCAAATTACTCCTCCTCTGCTCCACATCCCCCCCAACCACCCCAAAATAACCCCTTATATCCCCCAAAATCCCCTTTATTGTCTGTAACTCCCCAAATTTACCCCGAACACGCCTGTACTCAACATTTCCTATGAGACCCCCCAAATTAAAGCCCCCCCACTGCTCCACATCCCCCTAGACCCACCCCAAAATCAACCATTTCACGCCCCCCAAACCCCCCCAAACCCGCCCCCCACAGCCCTCCCTCCCGCGGGCGGGGCCGGGAATCCCTCAAATCCTTGGGAAACCCCCCGAAAACCCGGGAATCCGCCCCAAAAAACGAGCCGGGAGCCGCTTTGGTGTGGGATTCTCTCTGTAGAAAACTCGGGGCCGAGCCCCCCCTTTTCCAAAACGACAAAAAAAGAAAGTCATAAAAACAATAAATCCCTCCACCCCCCCCTTTTTATTTTGTTTTTATTTTGGGTTTAATTCTTTCCGCGCCCAAAAATAAGGTGGGAAAAAAGGCTCTTTCCGTGCCTTTCCCGGGTCGTGGAGCACCGCGGCGGGCCGGGAGCGGGGCCGGGAGCGGGGCCGGGATGGGCGGGATGGGGTCGGGAAGGGGGTCCCGGCTCAGCAGCCCCCGCAGCTCCGGGCGCAGGACGCGCCCACGGCCGCGCAGAGCCCGCTCGTGGCCATCACCCCGCACTTGGAGAACTTGTCCCGGCACAGGTCGGCTGCGGGAAAACACCGGGATCAGCCGGGAATGCCGGGAAAGAGGGGAGGAGAGGTGAGGAACCCGCCCCCCCGGTGGGGATGGGAACGGCGGGAGGATGGGGGGGGGGCGGCCCCCCAAAATAGGGCCCCACGCTCAGGGGTGGGCAGAGAGCGGCAACGGCTCGTCCCGGGGGAGGGGATCCATCCCCATCCCCATCCCCATCTTCATCCCCATCCCCATCCCCATCCCAAAATTCACAGCTCATCCCATGGGGGAGGGGGATCCATCCCCATCCCCATCCTCATCCCAAAATTCACAGCTCATCCCATGGGAGGGGATCCATCCCCATCCCCAAATCCCCATCTCATCCCCTGGGGGAGGGGGATCCATCCCCATCCCTGCTCCCAAAACCCCCGGCAGAGCCTGGCCCATTCCATGGGAGTCACTGGAGCAGCTCGGTTTGGCCGGGGGGATTTTTCCCCGATAATTCCCAGGGAAAAGGCCCCGGGCAGGGCCGATCCCAACCTTTGGGATCCCGGCTCCCTCACCACCCTTTGGATCCCGATCCCTCAGCACCCTTTGGATCCCGGCTCCCTCACCACCCTTGGGATTCCGGCTCCCTCACCACCCTCTGGATCCCTCAGCACCCTTTGGATCCCGATCCCTCAGCACCCTTTGGATCCCAATCCCTCAGCACCTTTGGCTCCCTCACCTCGCAGCAGCTCCTCGTGGGCGCACACGGTGCGGACACAGATCTCCTTGTTGATGACGTAAACCCGGCGGAGGCTGGATTGGGAATGGGATAAAAGCCATGGAAAGGGGAGGGTCAGGAAAAGCAGGGGGGGATTCCCAAGCTTTCGGGGGGCTCGGGAAGGGTTTCCCCCTCACCTGTAGAAGCAGATCTCGTTCAGGCACTGCTTGCACGGCTTGTGCACCGAGTAGAGCCGCGTGCAGGGATACTGCTCCTCCCGGCAGTCTGCGGGAAAACGGGATGGGATTCCATGGGAATTCCTGCAGAGGGGTCTGAAAGCCTCCCCCCTCCCCCCCGGATCGGCACATCCCGGCTCCAGAGGGACCAAAGGCGGGATGAGCCCCCCGGGATCGACACTCACCCAGCGGTCCCGGCTCCGTGGGCTCGGTCTCGGGGGCGGCGGCTGAGGGGGGAAAGGGGGGAAGTTTAGGGGTGGGGAAAAGGATCTCCCCACCCTTTCCCTGGATTTTAGGGCTGGAGCCAAAGGATCTCCCCATCCTTTCCCTGGATTTTAGGGCTGGAGTGTCCCGCTGTGGGCACCCGGGGGGAGCAGAACCGGGATAAGGGAGCAGGGAGGGGCTGAGACCCCCCAGGCTTGGGATTGAGGGGGCCGGGGGGGTTGTCACCCACCTTGGGGACTGTCACCCACCTTGGGGACTGTCACCCACCTTGGGGAGCTGTCACCTACCTCAGGGAGCTGTCACCCACCTCAGGGAGCTGTCACCCACCTCAGGGTCTGTCACCCACCTGGAGAGGTTGTCACCCCCTTGGGGAGCTGTGAACCACCTGAGGGGACTGTCACCCACCTCAGGGAGCTGTCACCCACCTGGGGGGGGTTGTCACCCCCCTCGGGGAGCTGTCACCCCCCTGGAGGGTCTGTCACCCCCCTGGAGGGTCTGTCAC
>NW_020897752.1:805695-807076 GCF_003984885.1 Neopelma chrysocephalum | reverse complement strand
CTGTCACCCCCCTGGAGGGTCTGTCACCCCCCTGGAGGGTCTGTCACCCACCTGGGGTCGGGGCGGGCACAGTTTCCTGCTGGGATTGCTGCTGGGATTGGTACCGGAACTGCTCCTCGGGGGCGCGGGGGGTGACATCTGCAGGGACAGACACAGAGCAGGGACATCCCCCAAAATTCCCGCCCCATCCCACCCCCCCGGCACCCCCCGGGGGTCACTCACCATGGTAGTCGTAGTAATCCTGGATTTCTGGGGAACAAAAGGAAACCAGAGGCTGAGGGGGGGGTTTAGGGAGCAAACTCAGCCCAGCCAGGCCGGGGCTGGGCAAGGAGCTCCCGAAAATTCGGGTGGGAGCGATGGGAAAACACCTCTGGACACCCCAGGGATGAACTGGGAACATCCAGCAGGTGGGGTTTGGAGATTAACGAAGGTTTAATGAATAATTAATTAAGGTTTAATGAATAATTAATGAAGGTTTAATGAATAATTGGCAGCACAAGGGACGGAAGAGAAGGGGGAGGAGAGGGGAGAGTGTCACATGTTGGGAATTTAAGGGAATTTAAGGAGAAAAGGGAAGGAGGGTGTTGGAGGGAAAAGAGGGATTGGAGTGGTGGGTGTTCAGCCAGAGAAAGCAGGAAATGAAGGGGGGAAGAACATCCTTCCCAGTTGTGGGAGCTCTCACCTGCCTGCTGGTCGTACTGGGAGTACTGGACGGGCTCGGGGTAGGTGATGCCCTCAAAGCGGCTGTACTGGCCCTGCACCAGGAGCACTGCGGGACACGGGGGGGTCACGGGGGGGTCATGGGGGCACGGACACCCCCAGCCAGGGATTGGGGCTCCCTGCTCCCCAAATCCCTCTGCCCTCTGTGTCCCCGGGAAGAGGAGGTAGAGGGAAGGGGCTGTTCATGGATGAGGGAGCGGCACCAGCCCGCGATTCCTGCGTTATCCAGCTGGGGCTGATCCCATGGATCCACAATCCTGGGAAAGGGTCCAGCACCCAGGGACCCCGGGGATGGTCCCGACAGGGATGGCACCCCCTGCATCCCACTGGGAGCTCCCCCTGCCATGGATCCAGGGGGAAAACGGGGATCAAAATCCAACCTGGAGGAGTTGAAGGGATCAGAATGTTCGGAGGGGGGATCAAATCATCCCCATCCCCATGGATTGCAGGGATCCACCCCCATGGATGGAAGGGGCCCCTCCCCTGGACACGGGGATCATTCCCATCCCTATGGATGACAGGGATCCATCCATGGACACAGGGATCGGACCCATCCGTGGACACAGGGATCATTCCCATCCCTGTGGGTTGCAGGGATCCATCCCTGGACACAGGGATCATTCCCATCCCCATGGATGGCAGGGATCCATCCATGGACACA
>NW_020897752.1:801642-805685 GCF_003984885.1 Neopelma chrysocephalum | reverse complement strand
GGATCATTCCCATCCCCATGGATGGCAGGGATCCATCCATGGACACAGGGACCCATCCCTGAACACGGGGATCATTCCCAGCCTGGTGCCAGGAGCATCCCTGAGCTGGGAACGACGGGATTTCTCTCCCCTCCCCCCTTCCCTTGCCCTGGAATGTTTTCCATGTGTCCCTGGCCGTTGTTTCCCCCGAAGTTTTCCAGGCTCCAGGCTCTGTCCCCTCCCTCCCTGTTTCCATCCTGCCTTTCCCAGCCCTCCCAGGGGGTTATAAATCTCATTTTCCTGGATTTTATCCCAGCCCTGAAGTGCCAATTTTGTGCCACCTCCGTGTCCCCAGAGCAGGAGGTGCCAGACCCCTCGTGTTCCCAACTCTGAGCCATTCCCAGCCTAAATATTGGGAATTTTGGGTTGATTTGAGGGAATAACAGGGACAAGCCCTGCCTGTCCCACTGGGGGTGGTGACACCTCCCTCCAATGGTGCTTTGGGACCAAAAACTTCACCGTTTGCACCCTAAAAAAAGGATTTTTGGAGGCTCCAAAGGAGGCTTTGGTCCCCAAAACTGGACTCTGGGATCTAAAAATGAGGCTTTGGGTCAAAAACCCCAGAATTTGGCTCCAGAAATAAAGATTTGTCCTCTAAATCTGCAGCTTTTGCACCTTCCAAACTGGACTTTGGGCCTCCAAGTGGTGCTTTTGGGCCTCAGAAAGGGGGTTTAAGGCTTAAAAATTAAGGTGTGAACCCTAAAAATGAAGTTTTCAACCACAGAATCAAAGCTTTGGACTCCAGAAATGAGCATTTGGGACTTAAAAATAAGAGATTTAGCCCTAAAACTGGGGTTTAGACCCTAAAAATGGGGCTTTGGGATATGAAAATAAGGGGTTTAGACCCTAAAAGTGGGGGGTTGACCCTAATAATGAGGTTTTCAATTACAAAATCAAAGCTTTGGAGTCCAAAAATGAGGATTTGAGACCTAAAAATGAGGCTTTGAGACCTAAATATAAGGAGTTTAACTCTAAAAGTGGAGTTTAGATCTTGAAAATGAAGTTTTGGGACCTAAAAATAAGGGGGTTAGATCTAAAAGTGGGGTTTAGACCCTAAAAATGAGGGTTTAGACCCTAAAAATGAGGTTTTCAACCTGAGAATCAAAGCTTTGGACTCCAAAAATGAAGGTTTGGGACATAAAAATAAGGTTTTTAGCTCTAAGAGTGGGGTTTAGGTGCTAAAAATGAGACTTTGGGACCTAAAAATGAGGGGTTTAGTTCTAAAAGTGGAATTCAGACCCCAAAACTAAGGCTTTGGGACCTAAAAATAAGGTTTTTAGCTCTAAGAGTGGGGTTTAAACCCCCAAAAGGAGGCTTTGAGACCTAAAAATGAGGGGTTTCGCTCTAAAACTGGGGTTTAAACCCTAAAATGAGGGTTTAGACCCCAAAAATGAGGTTTTCAACCACAGATTCAAAGCTTTGGATTACAAAAATGAGGCTTTAGGACTTAAAATTGAGGCTTTGAGACCTAAAAAGAAGAGTTTTACCTCTAAAAGCGGGATTTAGACCCTAAAAATGAGAGTTTAGACCCTAAAACCAAGGTTTTTAACAAGAGAATCAAATATTTGGACTCTAAAAATGAGGATTTGGGACCTATAAAGAAGGGTTTGGGACCTAGAAATAAGTGTTTGAGCACTAAAAGTGGAGTTCAGACCCCAAAAATGAGGCTTTGGGACCTAAAAATAAAGGGTTTAGTTCTAAAAGTGGGGTTTACACCCTAAAAATGAGGGTTTAGACCCTAAAAATGAGGGTTTAGACCCCAAAAATGAAGTTTTCAACCAGAGAATCAAAGCTTTGGACTCCAAAAATGAGGATTTTGGGATCTAAAAATAAGGTTTTTAGCTCTAAGAGTGGGGTTTAGATTCCAAAAATGAGGGTTTGGGACCTAAAAATGAGGGGTTTAGTTCTAAAAGTGAAGTTCAGACCCCAAAACTGAGGCGTTGGGACCTAAAAGTAAGGGGTTTAGCTCTAAAAGTGGGGTTTAGACCTCAAAAATGAGGGTCTAAACTGGGGGTTAGACCCCCCAAATGACGTTTTCAACCACAGAATCAAAGCTTTGGGCTTCAAAAATAAGGATTTGGGACCTAAAACTGAGGCTTTGGGACCCAAAAATGAGGGGTTTAGCTCTAAAAGAGGGATTTAGACCCCAAAAATGAGGGTTTAGACCCTGAAAATGAAGGTTTGGCCCCTCCAAGATGGGTCATGGAGTTCAGAAATGAGGGGCTGGATGGTAAAAACGGAGCTGTGGAGCTGGAAAATGAGGATTTGGATAATTAAAGTGGTCCTGGGGAGGGGACACTCACCCGGCAGGCACAGCACGAAGAGCCCCGTCCCTCTCATCCTGCTGGAACGATGGAGGAGCAGCCGGAGGAGTCTGGGAAGAGAGGGAATGTCGAGGGATCGGAGGAGGGGGCCCAGGGAACCCCCCCCATTCCCAGCCCCCACACCCGGAGGTGCCCCCAGGAATTGGCTACAAAAAAAAAAACCTCCCCAAACCCTCCGAAATTGAGAAACTTTCCCAAAAAAAGGCAGGCGGGGCTTCCTCCCCCCCCGCAATTCCCGGGGGAGTCGCGAGGACCAAGCCCTGGAATACCCGGAGGCAGAACGGGGATGGGAAAGGCCGGGGTGGGGGAGGAGAGGGTTGGACTCCCCAGGGACAACAGAGCCCGGAGGCTCCTTTGGGGCTCCTTTCCTGGGATTTCCAACCCAATTCCTTGGGAAAGGGCTCGTTCTGGGGGTTCCCGTGCTGGGAAATGCAGCCCCTCAATCCAAAGGGATGCAGAGACTTGAGGGGGAAAATAGGGATTTTAGGGAAAAGAGGGATTTGAAGGAAAATCCCTTGCAGGGGCTGGGGTTTGGCAGCCGTGGGCGCTCCTGCTTCCCTGGAGTTTTCCAAGCCTGCTTTTCCTGGCAGGAAGATGGGCCAAGGCTGGGATGAGCTGGGATGGCAGGAATGCCGGCAGCCCTGGCCCTCATCCCGAGCCAGATCCAGGGGGAAAACTGAAGGGAAAAGAGAAATTCTCCCCAAAAACATCCCAGATCCTGGTGGGAATGAGGCTCCAGCCCTGGCACACTGGGAAGGGGGGTCAGTGGGAATGGAGGCACCAGCAGCTTCCAGGGATCCCATCCTGACCATCACTGGAGTGTGGCACATTCCAGAGATCCCATCCTGACCATCCCCAGGCTGGCACATTCCAGAGATCCCATCCTGCCCATTCCCAGGCTGGCACATTCCAGGGATCCCATCCTGACCATCCCCAGCCTGGCACATTCCAGAGACCGTGTCTTGCACCATCCCAACAATTCTCTCCCACAAACCCTTCCTGCCCCCGTGTCCTCGCTGTCACCACAGTCCAGCACCTTCCAGGGACACCAAACCTGGATCCTGCCCCAAACCCAGAGCTGTCTCCCAAAAAACCCTCCTGGCCACCGAGTCCTCACCAGCACCACGGGACCACATCCTGCCCCACCACCGAGGCCCAGCAGCTCCCAGGGATCGTGTCCTGCCCCAAACCCGGAGCTGTCTCCCAAAAAACCTTCCTGCCACTGTGTCCTCACTGTCACCAAAGCTCCTCTCAGTGACCACGCCCTGCCCCGCCACCAGAGCTGCATGTTCTGATCACCACGTCCCCAAGGTCACCAAAGGCACCTTCAGGGACCATGTCCTGCCCCAAACCCAGAGACATCTCCCAAAAAACCCCTCTGGTCACCACGGCCTCACGGTCAACCAAGAGCAGCATCTTCTGGGGTCCCATCCTGCACCATCCCCAAAGTGCAGCACCTTCCAGGGAATCCATCCTGCCCCAGCCCCAGAGTGCAGCCCCTTCCAGGGATCCATCCTGCCCCAGACCTGGAGTGTGGCACTTTCCAGGGATCCATCCTGCCCCATCCCCAGAGTGCAGCATCTTCCAGGGATCCATCCTGCACCATCCCCAAAGTGCAGCCTCTCCCAGGGATCCATCCCGCCCCACATCCAGAGTGTGGCACTTTCCAGGGATCCATCC
>NW_020897752.1:778606-801632 GCF_003984885.1 Neopelma chrysocephalum | reverse complement strand
CCATCCCGCCCCACATCCAGAGTGTGGCACTTTCCAGGGATCCATCCTGCCCCACATCCAGAGTGCAGCACCTTCCAGGGATCCATCCTGCCCCAGACCCCGAGTGTGGCCCCTCCTGGTCCCCGTGTCCCCAGGGCCACCAGAACCCCTTCCAAGGCCCGTGTTGTCCCCGTGACCAAGGCCCAGCACCTCGTGGCCACCACGTCCTGCCCCTGCCCCACCCCAGCTCACCCTCCCGGCCCCACATCCCCTCCAGGCCCTGGAGATGTTGCCAAGTGACTCCCAGACCCTTCCCAGCTTTGGGACACCCCCGGGGTCGTTCCCCACCTGAGCCGGGCTGAGGTGGTCGAGCCCAGCCCTGAGGGTGCCCAGGGCAGCACCCCCAGCCCCCCATCCCCACCCCAGGGTGCCCTCGGTGGCACTCAGTGCCCTGCGTGTCCCCACCGCTTCCCACGGCCCGGGAAGGCCCAGACATGGATTTACCCAGGGCTAAATGTGTCCTGGGATAACGGGGATTGTGGGCGGATGAGCGGGATCAGCGCGGCTCCGGAGGCTCCGCCGGGCTCTGGGGCTGCTGGCAGAGCTTGGCTGTGGGACAGGGGCTGGGGCCTGCCCAGGGGGGACCCAGAGGGGCTGGAGATGCCCATCCTGGCCTTTGCTGCTTCTCCAGGTGCCAGAATCCCATGGGATTCCAGCACCGACACCCTGTGGCTCCAAAACACCCTGATCCAGTGCCTGTATCCCACCAGGAGAGCCTGGGGCGAGGCTGCTGGGTGTTTGGATGGATGGATGGATGATGGATGAAGAGATGGAGGGAGGGATTCCCACCTCCAGAGCCATCCCGCTCCGTCCTCCCCCCATTCCCAAGGACCCGGCCCCACAGCTCAGGAGTGACCTCCCCTTTTCCACCCCAAATCCTCCCAATCCAGAGCCTGTATCCCACCAGGAGAGCCTGGGCCAAGGCTGCTGGGTGTTTGGATGGAGGGATGGATGGATGGACGGATGGGTGGATGAATTTCCACCTCTGGAGCCATCCCACTCCATCCTCCCCCCATTCCCAGGGACCCGGCCCCACAGCTCGGGAGCGACCTCCCCTTTCCCCCCCAGACCAGCCTGCAGAGCTTCTCCCGAGCTCCAGCTCCCGGGATTCCCCCCAGACACGGAGCTCTTGGCCCGAGCTCGGCCCCTTTGGCCGCGGGACGGGGACAGTCGGGTCACGTCTGCCCCGACGGCGATTCCAAGGTCTGCTCCCGCCGGAGCCCCCGGAGCGGCACCGGCACCGCCGGGACACCCCAAAGCCATCAAGGAGGGCACGGAGCCACCTCCACCCTCCTCCTCCTCCTCCTCCTCCTCCTCCTCTTCCTCCTCCTCCTCCTCCTTCCCCACCTTTGGCTTTTCCAGGATGGGACCCGAGATTCCCTCTTTCCCAACACTCCGTGCAGGGGTCCGGCGGCTCCAACCGCGCCAGATGTTTTTGCAACTCCACATCTGGGAACAATCAACCCCGGAGAAAGAACAGCACAGTCCCTTTCATTCTGCTAAACCCCACCTTCCCCCAGCCTTCCCCCCTCCCCCAGCTGCTTTTCTTTTTTTTTTCCCATTTTCCTTTCTTTTCTTTCTTTCTTTTTTTTTTTCCAGCTCTCCAGTTGCCAGAGAGTGGGAGAACAAAGGGAATATAAAAGGATTCCCATTTTTTTTGGCCCTCGCCCAAAGGTACAAAACTCGGTGCCCCCATCCCCGTTTTCACACCTCACGTTTTCCTCGGGGTCCCGTCCCCCCAAATCCACAGAAACAATCCAAGAGCCCTTTTTAGAGTCTCTTTCCAGGATGGAAAAAAACCCCACCACAGCTTCCTTCAGGTTTAGGCTGAAGGTTTTCAGCTTTAGGGTATTTTTAGACTTTCTGGAAGTGGTTAAAAATCTCCTCCAACAACTGTCAGGCCTCCAAAATGGGTCCCCCCCCCCGCGGCTGCCGTTCCTTCAGCACCCCAAAAATCGAGTAGGGTTTGGTTTTCTAGGATTAAAGAGTTAAAAGAAGCTTTTCCGAGCTGCCCCAACCGATGGAGGTTCTAAGGTGATTTTGGAAAGCCCCAGGAACGGGGGTTTAGCCCCCTTTGCTGCTGGGGGGGGTCCCCAGAATTCCCGGGAATGGGGGAGTCTCTCCCTCCTGGTCCTTACCAGTTGGTGCCGGCTCTGCCCTTTCCCACCGCCTCGGTCTCTTCTCTCTGCTTTCCAAAAACTCTGGAAATGAGAGTTAAAAAAAACCACAAAAAACCCAAAAAAACCTCCTACCTCCAACATGGGGGATCCGCTGGGTCCTAAAGCCACACCTGGGCCGGCCCCTTCCTGCTCCCGCTGCTGCCTGGGAGGGGAAAAACCGGGATAATAATTCCAAATAATAACCAGTGAGAGCTTCTCGATGCGAAGGGCATCGGGGTAATTGGGGTTTTGCTGCTTCTTGGGTTTTTTTCCCAGTTGGATGAATTTTAAACCCATTTAAGAGCAAGGAGGGAGGAGGATTCCGTGCGGCACCGGCGCGGATCGGGATGGGATTCGTGCTGCTGGAGGGACAGATCCAAGGATCAGGGCAGGCAATTGTTGGATCATCTCGTCAGCTCTTGGGAAAAGTCAAATACACCCCAAAATTTGGGCTGCTGGGCTCCCGTCCCCCCTCCTGATCCACTGGCTTTAGTGCTCCACCTTCCCCCGGGGCAGAGGATGCTGCGATCCCGGGGGATTTAAAGCTTTATCCCAGGATGGAGGGAGGGAAAAGGCCAAATTCCCCTTTTCCCACCCAGGTTGAGGACGTGCAGCCCCTGGGTGGGGGGGGAGCCGGCACTGCTGCCTGTGGGGCCCCCTTTTCCCTGGATTGCTGGTGGCTCTCCGGAGGACGCGGGATACCAGCGGCATCCTGGCAGGGCTTGGTATGATCCCCAAAACCCCCCGAGCCCGGAGGTGACACAGAGCCCGGAGCTGTGGGATGAAAACCTGTGGATTTTAGGAGTAAAACCAACAGGGAGCAAACAGAGGGTGCTGGGATGGAGGGAAAACGACTCTGGAGATGGGAATGGGGATGAGGAGCCACGATTTTCATCCATGGGATGGGATTCCATCTGGCCCACACAGGGTCTTGCAGCCAGGAGAGGGGCTGACTGCTCCCAAAACCAGGAACACGCAGATTTGCAGAGCAGGATAAGCAGTACACAGGGTTTAAAGGTGCTCCCATCTCCTTCTGAGCCTGGTTTTCCAGGCTGAAGGATGGATAAAACCATCCAAGTGACTCCAAACACAGCTGCTCCCGGCCCCCAAATCCAGCATTATCCTCATCCCAGTCCTGGTAACCTTTATCCAAGGGCAGGAGCTGCCTGTTAATAATTAAATGGACTTTATAACCCCCCTGGGGCCGGGAACACCCTCAGAATCCAGCCAAGCCAAACACCCCGGGGGGAGCGTGGAAATTCCGAGGGGAAAAGGAGTCCTGGGTGCCTTTGCTTTGCAAACCGACAAGAACGGGCAGAATTCTCCGAGATTTGTGTGTGGGGAGGTTTTTTTAGTCTCGGGAAAGTCTGGTTTAATAACTCCAGCCTTGGCTGGGATTTCAGGAAACCTCTTACCTCTGCTTGTGCCTCATTTCCTGACCTAATCCCCAGCTCCCGGAGGGCAGAGAGGCCGCCGGCGCTCGGAGGGGGAGAGACTTTCCATGGAGACAAGTTCCTGCAAGAACCAGCCTCTGATCCGAGAGCCAGGCTCGCAGGCAGCTGGGAAAGCCTGGGAGGGGGATGCAGGCAGCACATCCCCCTCCCTGGGGATCAGCTCTTCCTACCTTGGGATGCGGTGTCTCCGTCCGCCGGCTTTTCCTCGGCTGCAGGAGCGAGGTCTGGGAGTCCCAGCCAGGCCACCTGGGTTTTTCCAGCAATGGTTATTATTTTCTAGGAAATTCCAGCTGGAAAGACGCTACTTAGCTCAGTTTGGGCTGCTGGAATCCCAGCGGTGTCATCCCTGGCTCCGCTCCCTGCTTTCGAGCATCGGAGCGTCTTCCAGCCGGGCCAGGGAATGAGGTGACCCCAAAACCTCTGCCCTGCTCCCATATTCCATGGAAATATGGCACTCCCCCGTGCCACAGATGCCATCCTGCATCCATCCCCACCAGGCAGCACAAGGAAGCAGTCAAGAAAATAGTGTTAATTTATTAGACAACACCCACCACGGCACCGTCCGGAATCCAGAATCAGTGCCGTCCAGAACCTGGAATTGGCACCTTCACCCTCCCCACGGCTTTTACACCTCGAGGCATCGGAGTGCAGTTAAAAAATAAAGAGATCTGGGGTTTTTTTTAATGCTACAAAGGTCCCAGCCGGAAGCAGAAGCGCCCTGCAGGAGCATTCCAAGCGGGAAAGGGGCCCGCAGTCGGTCCCCGGGATGGAGCAGCATCCTTGGCAAGCTGGGAATGGGGACTGTAAACTTCCTACACATCTAGGGAGGGCCATGGAGGGGAGTCACAGTGACATGGACACGAGGTCGGGGGTGCCCTCACCAGGAGAAGGTCAGGGACCCTCTTCTGTTTTTGGGATGCGGCACCTCCGTCTGCTGGCGTTTCCTCGGAGTGAGTTTTGGAGTCTTGGCCAGGCCACCTGTGGTTTTCCAGCCATAATTATTATTTTCTAGGAAATTCCAGCTGGAAAGAGGTCATGGAGCTCAGATTGGGCAGCCAGGAGAGGACGAGGGAGGTGGAATTCCGCTGTGGAATGGCCCTGGTGCCTGGTGCAAGAGCGGGAGAAACCCTGGAGGAAGAGCTCTGTTGGTTCCTCCTCTTCCAATGGATCTTCTCCCCCAGTTTCTCCTCCACCACCTCCTCCCTGTGGGACCTCCACGACCGTGGCCCCAGAGCTGCCGTGCCGAGGGTGTCCCACGGGATCCCGCCCGCCGCATCCCTCCTTTTCCCGGGATCAATAAATAAAGGCATCGTCCGAGGGTGGCACGGGAGGGCCCCGCGCCCGCTATCTCAGGGCCATGGCCATCCTGGGGGTGGCAAAGAGGGGCTCGTTGAGGGGGGGCCAGCCCGGCTGCTGCTGGCTCAGCTCCTTCTCCAGCCTCTTGAAGAGCTTCTTGGAGGCTTTTTTCCGGCGTATCCTGCGGCAGCAGCGGAGCAGGCCGTGGTCCAGGGCGGTCTGGGGCAGAGAATTTGGGGAGAATGTTCCTCAGGAGAGGGTGGAGCTGATGGCGAGGGGAGCCCTGACCCCCCCGGAGGAGCCCCCGAAGGTCCCCCGGTCCCTCCCGTCCCACCCGTCCCCACCTCCAGCACGAAGGCAGAGAAGAAGTTGAGGGCAGCGATTCCCAGCAGCAGCAGCTTGAAGTTCAGGTCCTCGATGCTGTGGAGCTTCAGGAGGGTTTTGGGGAAGCCCAACGGGTAGAGGGTCAACCAGATCATGAGGCCAAAAAGTAGGACAAGGACAAGCAGGAAGAGCACTGAGGGTGAGAGGGGAGAGGGTGAGGAGGAGGAGGAGGGCTGGGGGGTCTCCGTGCCCCCGTGGCAGCCCCACCCTCACCGTTGGTGTAGAGGGGCTCCCGGAAGGGGTATCCCTTGGACATGGCCACGGCCAGGATGAGGTACTGGAAGCCGCTGACGCAGAACAGGACGGTGTTCTCGTAGTTGGGCAGGTTCTGGGGGGCTGTCACGGTGCTGTTCAGGGGGACGTACCTGAGCCGGGGGGGACGGAAGAGGGGCAGGTGAGAAGAGGGTCTGGACATGACTCCTGGTTTTCCACGTTCTGCCTTGGGAGGGGACGGGGAGGGGCAGGCCCTGAGCTCCTCTCCCTGGTGACAGCACCCAGGGAAGGGCTGGAGCTGTGCCGGGGCAGGGTCAGGTTGGATCTCAGGGAAAGGTCCTTCCCCCAGAAGGTGGTTGGCACTGACCAGGCTCCCCAGGGCAGTGGGCACAGCCCCAAGGCTGCCAGAGCTCCAGGAGGGTTTGGACAACGCTCTGAGGGATGGGAGGGATTGTTGGGGTGTCTGTGCAGGGCCAGGAGCTGGATTGATGATCCCTGGGGGTCCTTTCCAGCTCAGGACATTCTGTGATTCCATGTCTGCTGCCAGGCAGCTGGATGTATCCTGGATCCCAAAGCCAGGACAAGCACCTGGACTCCATCACAACCTGTGTGCCATTCCCATCACCAAACCCACATGAAGGCACGGGATACCAGGAAGAATTCCTTCACAGACAGGGTTCTAAAGCACTGGCACAGGCTGTCCAGGGCACTGGTGGAGTCACCATCACTGGGAGTGTTCAAAAAACGTCTGGATGTGGCACTTGGGTTAGTGGTGAACGTGGTGGTGGTGGACGAGCACCAGGGCTCCATCACAACCTCCATGTCCTTCCCATCCCTAAGGGAGGGGAGGTTTAGATTGGATATCAGGAAAAATCCCTTCACAGAAAGGGTGTAAAGCTTTGGGAGGGGCTGCCCAGGGTGGTGGTGGAGTCACCATCCTTGGAAGTGTTCAGAAAACACCAGGATGTGGCACCTGGGGACACGGTTCAGTGGCGGACGTGGTGGTGCTGGACAAGCACCAGGGCTCCTCCACATCGCTCCCATTCCTAAGGAAGGGGAGGTTTAAATTGGATATCAGGAAAAATCCCTTCACAGAACGGGTTGTGAAGATTTGGGAGGGGCTGCCCGGGGTGTTGGTGCAGTCACCACCCCTGGAGGGGCTCCAAACCCGTGTGGCTGTGGCACGTGGGGACACGGTTCGGTGGTGAGCACGGGTGGCCTTGACGACCTCAAAGCTCCTGTCCAACCTCCACAGCTCCTCGCTCCCGGGGCTTTGGGCCTCACCAGCTCTGCGAGACGGTGATGAAGTAGCTGAGGACCTGCACGGTGATGAGCAGGGCCGTCTGCAGCAGGAGGCTGCCCAGCACCAGGGCGCTGATGAGGGTGCCCGGGGGCCGCACCAGGCCCAGCGCGCGGGCAGGGCCCGTGCGGCCCATCAGCACGGCCACCGTGGTGGTGATCACCAGGTCGAAGAACAGGAACTGGAAGTCGCTCAGGTTGGTGTTGAGCTGGGGAGGAGAAGAGCCCCAAGGGCCTTGAGCAGGGCCAGGTGCAGAGGCAGCAGGGAGGGGGTGGCCGGGGCAGGGCGGGAGGTTGGGACTCACCGTGTAGAGCAGGAGCACGGACACGAACTGCACGAGGCTGTACAGGGCCATGTACTTGAACACACCAAAGGAGGTGACCAGGGAGCACCTGCCCTCCCTGCATGGAGAGAGTCACACAGAACATCCTTATCTGGAAGGGCTCCCCAGGGATCACAGATCCAACTCCTGGCCCTGCCCAGACACCCCAACAATCCCCCCCGTCCCTCAGAGCGTTGTCCAAACCCTCCTGGAGCTCTGGCAGCCTTGGGGCTGTGCCCACTGCCCTGGGGAGCCTGGTCAGTGCCAACCACCCTCTGGGGGAAGAACCTTTTCCTAATGTCCCACCTGACCCTCCCTGGCACAGCCTCGTGTCACAGCAGACCAAAGTTCTGCAGCAGAGATCCAACACCTGCCCCACTCCAACAAAAGGTGGCATCTCCTACCTCGACCTGCCACATTCCTCCAGGGGAGGACAGATTTAGTCACTGCAGACCCACCCAAAAACCAGCAGCACAAGGAACACGTGAAATGGGAGACCTGATCTTGGCTGGCACCTCCCAGTGCCATCCTTCCCACCCCAACCTGCCTGGAACGGTGCCAGCCATGGTCCCAAGCTGGCACTCACTGGGACAAGGTCCTTCACCACGTACATGTGGGGCAGAGACCCTGACACCCACCCTGACCCAGCTCCAGGCCATTCCCTGGGTGCTGTCCCTGTCCCCCCAGAGCAGAGCTCAGGGCCTGCCCCTCCTGTTCCCTGGAACTGCATCAAGGTCTCCCCTCACCCTGCCCCAGACCATCCCCCCGAGGGGCCAGAGGAGCCTCCCGTGGCCATTCCCCCCGAGCTCACCGGATCACCCTGGGCACACACTCGATGTTGGCCACGCGGGACGTGAAGGGCGACGCCACCGACGCCTCGGCCTCGGACAGAGAGATGCCCACGTCGGCCGCCCGCAGCGCCCCGCAGTCGTTGGCTCCGTCCCCGCACATCCCCACGCAGTAGCTGCACAGGGAACCAACACCCTCAGCAGGGGGGAAACCCCGGGATCTGCCCAGGGAACCAACACCCTCAGCAGAGGGCAAACCCCAGATCTGCCCAGGGGAGCCACGGCTGCCCCAGCCCGGGAAGTGTCCAAGGCCAGGTTGGAGCAACTCGGGATTGTGGAAGGTGTCCCTGCCCACTGGACTGGATGAGCTTCCAACCCGACCCATCCCATAATTCCATGACTAACCTGCTGCCCCCCATCCCCCCGGGCCTCACTTGAGCTCCTGCAGGCTGCACACCAGCTGAGTCTTCTGCTCGGGCAACATGCGGGCGAACACGGTGGCTCGGAGCAGGATCTGCCAGGGACAGGAGATTCCGTGTCCATCCCGGAGCACCCCCAGCCCTGTGTGCCCAGGGGGAGCTCACAGGGCACAGGGAATCCCACACCCCCAGCCCTGTGTGCCCAGGGGGAGCTCACAGGGCACAGGGGATCTCACACAGGCCACAAAAACACCCTCAGGGAATTTTGTTTTGGAGCTGTGAGGCCACAGTGGGAAAGCCCAGGGAGGTCAACCTTGATTTAGGGTCCCCAACCCCACCAAAGGGTCCCCCAAGCTCAGTGGAGGATTCCCAAGCTTGTTGGAGGATTCCAACCCCCAACCCAATTCCCTTGCTGGGGGGTCCCTCAACCCCACCAGAGAGTCCCTCTGCTTTGCCAGAGGGTTCTCCAACCTCACTAGAGGGCTCCCAATTCCACCAAAGGATTCCCCAACCCTGATGGATGATTCCCCAACCTTGCTGGAGGGTCCCCAACCTCACTGGAGGGTTCTAGTCCCGCCACAGCGTTCCCCAACCTCACTAGAGCATTCCCAAACCTCACTGGAGTGTTCCCCAACCCTGCTGAAGGTCCCCCCAACCCCACCAAGGGACCCCCAGCCCCACCAGAGGACTCCCAATCCCACCAAAGGATCCCCCAACCTCGATGGACAACTCCCCAGCCTCACTGGAGGATTCCCCAACCTCACCAGAGCATTCCCCAACCTCACTGGAGGGTTCCCCTACTTTGCCAGAGGGCTCCCAACCCCACCAAAGGATCCCCCAACCTTGCTGGATGACTTCCCAACCTTGCTGGAGGATCTCCAACCTCACCAAATGATCCCCCAGCCTCGATGGACAACACCCCAACCCTGCTGGAGGATCCTCCAACCTCACCAGAGGACTCCCAACTCCACCAAAGGATCCCCCAATCTTGCTGGAGACTCCCCCAAGCCCACTGGAGGGTCCCCAACCTCCCCAAAAGGGTCCCCAACCTCACTAGAGGATTCTAACCCAGCCAGAGGGTTCCCAACCTCGCTGAAGGGCTCCTCAACCTCCCCAAAGGATCCCCCACCCTCACTGGAGGGTTCCCCAACCCCACCAAACGGTTCCCCAACCTCGATGGAGGACTCCCCATCGTCACCACAGGGCACCCCAACCTTGCTGGAGCATCCCCAACCCCCCCAGAGGGTTCCCCAACCCCCATGGAGGGTCTCCCAACCTCAGCAAAGGATTCCCCAACTCAGTTGGTGGGTTCCCAACCTCTCCAGAGGTCCCAGCCCTGCCAGAGGGTTCCCCTGGGACTCACCCTGGGCAGCAGGTCGGCAAAGTGCTCACAAACGACCTGGAAGGATTTTCCATTGAGGGCGAAGTGGCAGAGCTGGGGAGGGGGGGAGGAGCCATCCCACTGCTCCAGGCCCTGCCAAGGAAAACAGCTCCTTGTTCTCCTTCCAGTCCCTGCAGAGCCCCGGGATAACGGGCTGAGCAGCCTCCCTAGGGCAGGAGGGGGAGCAGCTGCCCTTAGAGCCCAACTCCAGGGATATAAAAGGGGGTATTTGGGATAAAAAGCTTGTTTGATGGAGTTCTTGGTGCCAAGGCTGGAGCAGGACCTGGCAGCATCCACGAGGAGCAGGTTTGGAGCCTCAGCTCCAGCCTGCCGTGCTCCCAGGGAAAAGACAGGAGCAGATTGTATTTCCAGGCACATAAATGGGGATATTTGGGATAAAAAGCTTGTTTGGTTGAGCCCTTCATGGCAAGCCTGGAGCAGGGCCTGGAAGCATCCACGAGGAGGATTTTTGGAACATCCCTTCCAGCCCGATGTGCTCCCAGGAAGAGACAAGAGCAGCTTAACTTCTCCTGAAAGGGGCATTTCATCAAGGGCAGGATCACATCGTTAACTGCCCTGAGGGATAACGATGCTGGAAAACCACTTCCCACCCCTGGAAGTGTCCAAGGCCAGGTTGGACAGGACTTGGAGCAACCTGGGCTCGTGGAAGGTGTCCCTGCCCATGGCAGGGGGTGGAACAGGATGAGCTTTAAGGTTCTCTCCAGCCCAACCCATCCTGGGATTCTGGGATTCCCATGACTGTGGGGAGAGTTGGACTTGAGAGACTCCCCTTCTTAGAAATAAAGAAGGAATTCCTGGCTGTGAGGGTGGAGAGGCCCTGGCACAGGGTGCCCAGAGAAGCTGTGGCTGCCCCTGGATCCCTGGAAGTGTCCAAGGCCAGGCTGGAGCCACCTGGGATGGTGGAAGGTGTCCCTTCCCTCGGGGACACGGGATGAGCTTTAAGGTCCCTCCCAGTCGAAACTCCCCTGGGATTCTGTGCAGAAGTGAGTGACTGGGCACTGTGGGCTCGAGGAACCCCCAAACCGTGCCCTGGGGTCTCACCTGGGGCTGCTCCTCGCCCTGGGAATGCTCGGCCGGCAGGAACCGGAGCGCGGCGGGTTTGCCGTGCCCGGGCGGGGAGGCCGAGACGAAGATGAGCCGCTCCCGGGGCTCCACCATGCGGCAGCCGCGGGCCACGTTCAGCGCCGTCAGCATGTTGTCTCCTGCCAGGAACGGGGGGGGACAGGGAATGGGCTTTTGGGGGCTCCAGGCCAGCAGGAGCAGCTCCCCCCCACCATGTCCCCTCTCCGGGGTCCCTTCGCCTCCCTGTGTTTCGGGGGACAACTCCAAACCCACTCCAAAGAAAAGCAGATTCAAATCCTGCTTTCCTGGCTGCAGAATGCCTGGAGTTGACTCTGTTCCCCCCCTATGATCCATGAAATGTGGAGTGTTTGCAAGGTATCAACATTTGGGTGATCGACAGCAAAACCAGGAGCTTTTCCACACAAAAACCTTCCCCAGCCTGAGCCCACCAGCCCTGTGCGCATTCCAAGGGCAGGGATACCCCAACCCAGCGTCCAGGAGTCCTTGCTGTGCCCCCACAGCTGCTCCAGGCCACGGATTTCTGGCGGGAAACCCCTTCACCCCTTGCCCAATGCCAAGGACTGTCCGTGTCCCATCTCTTCCTGACTCTGTGTTCCTGTTCCCCGGGATCACCTGTCACCATGACGGGGCGGATGTTGGCGTTCCTCAGGAGCTGGATCACGGGCGCAGACTCCGGCTTGAGGACGTTCTTCATGACCAGGAATCCCAGGAAGCTCAGGTCGCTCTCCACGGAGTCCCTGGTGGGACACAACGAGCCCTTCACCACCACCACCAGGCACAGAGGAGCCGTGGGTACAAACAGCTAAAAATCCATCTGGGAGGCAGCCAGGAATTCCCTTCTTGTGGATTAGGGTCTAATTCCTTGCAGGCTGCAGGGCAGTAAGACATCCTTGGAAATGCTTGGAGCAAACGAGGTGTAAAGGGAGAGAACAGGGCTTGGCACCAACCTGGGCAGCTGCAGGGCCTCCTCGAAGGTGGCCACCGTGCCCAGGGCTTTGCCAGCCAGACCCAAGACCCGGAAACCATCCGTGGTGTAGTGTCGGAGCATCTGGGAGAAATCCAGGGGCACTGGAAAAGCGAGGCCAGAAGAGCTCCTGAAGGAACCCCGAGACCAGGAGAGGGGAGACGGGGCTCGAGCTTCCAAAGGGCTTTGGGTGCTCATCCAGCCCCCAGCCCCATTCCCGGTCTTCCATCTTCCTGTTTTCTTCCCCACACGTGGCTGGAGCTAATCCAAAGCCCTGTGCCTCTGGGAAGTGGCCCCCAGCATCCCTGAGGACAGCTCCCTGCAGGGATACAGACGATGGAGCGGCGGGACTGGTGACCCCCAACATCCCAGTACACACCAGTTTCCTTCCTGCACAGACTGGCCACCATCTCCGGGGCGCCCTTGACGTACACGTGGGCTGCGGCTTCTCCGGGAAGCTTCACCAGGACACTCATCCTCTGGAAGGAGGAGGAGAAAGGGAAACGTCGGAGGATCCCCAGGGGCGACTGGTGCTTCTGCGGAGGAGAGGGAACATCAGGGCCAGGAGGAACCTCTCCAGGAGGAACCTCTCCAGGGCTGTGAGGAGCAGACCCGGTGGTCTGGGGCGCCGGAACTGCTCTGCTCCAACGGGATTACCCTGTCCCGGGGCTGCTCTTCCTCAGGGGGAGGTTTCACCACAGCCAAGACCTTCATCCCAAACTGCTGGAAGGCCGGGAGCTCCCCCTCCTCCTCCTCCGTCATCTCCAGGCGCTGCAACCGAGGCAGGGGCTGGGACGGCAAAGCCCCCCAACCTCACGGGGGGTCTGAACCCCCCTGTCCCGGCAGAGCGGGATTCCTGCCTCCTCCCCCTTTGCATCCCCCCCTCCTGGCTTACCCAGCCGGTGGATTCCAGCATTTTGAGGTCCACGGGGTCCCCCACGAGCTGTGCCCGCAGCAGGGACAGGCTGTGGCACGAGGCCAGGGTGTGGAGCAGGGGCCCGGCCGGGAGGCGCCGTGGCTCGTGGACGACGGGCAGGAACCGGTTGTTCTCCAGGGGCACCACCCCCCACACGTCCAGCCCTTCCTCCGTCAGCGTTCCCGTCTGCAGGGAGAGCCCGCGGTGTCCCGGAGATCCCTGCACCGGGAACGGTGCCCCCGGCCCGCCCCGCTCACCTTGTCGAAGCAAACCAGGCGGATCTTCCCACACAGGTTGATCCGGGGGGGGCTGATGCAGAAGATTCCCTGTTTCTTCAGCCTGTTCTGGGCGTAGATGGTGCCCACGGTCATGGCAGCTGGCAGCGCCGGCGGCACGATGACGGTCACCAGGTCCAGGGCGCGGATGATGATCTGCCCCACGGGCACCTGGCAGGGCAGCAGGGACAGGGCTGGGCATCCCTCATCCTGACGGTCCCCGTGGATCCTCCAGCCCCACCAGCCCTACCTGGTTCCTAACCAGGATGAGGATGCTGTACAAGGTGCCGACGAAAGCTGTGCCGGAGGGAGAAGGGTTACCGAGCAAAGCTGAGGGAGGGGGTTCAACCTTCCTGAGGAGTTTGGATGCTCCCGGTGGTGTCTCCGCGCTCAGACCTACCCAGGACAGCGAGGAACAGGACGAACTTCACGGCGTCCTTGTAGAACTTGAAGCTGACGGGTTTGGGGTAGAGGATGGAGCCGATGAGATCCCCCTTGGCCGTGCAGAACCCTGTGGGAAGGGAAGGGCCGGGGGGTCACCACGTGCTCCCGAGGATGCGGATCCATCCCAGTGTTCCACCCCAGTCCATCACCTGTGCGGGTCACCACGGCCAGCACCTCCCCCCCCACGTAGGCCTTGGCCTGGATGACGTGTGTCCCGCAGAACAGGGTGTGCCTCCGGTGCTCCTCCGGGGAGTACACGGCCCCCGCCGCCTGCGCCCCGGCCGGGAGCGGCGTCTTCATCACCGGCACGCTCTCCCCTGGGAATAACGGAGCTCTGTCAGCCTGGGCAAGGCAGGATCCGGCCAGCCCGGATGGGAAGGGGCTGCCGTAGGGTCGCTGAGACACGAGGTTCATCCTCTCCCCTGAAATGCCCCGGGAACGCCGTGGGAGGGAGGCTCTCACCCGTCAGCATGCTCTCGTTGACCATGCACTCGCCCGTCAGCAGCGCGGCGTCGCAGGGCACCAGCAGCCCGTCCCCGGGAATGCTGATGCAGTCCCCTGGCACCAGCTCCACCGAGCTCACCACCGTCTCCTCTGGAAAACAGCGTGGCCGTGCTCAGGCACGGCACCCCGAGGCCATCCCAAAACATTCCACGCCGGAGCGCCGCCCTCACCTCCGCCCGGCCGACGCACTCGGACGCCCACCGACATCCTGGCCACGGCCTGCAGCGTGGTGCTTTGCTGGGAGGCAGGGAGGGAGAAGTTAAAACCACCCGAGGGCGCCCAAAAAACACAGCAAAGCATCCCTGGAACTGGTCTCAAAGGCTCGGGATCAGGGATGAAGGACAAGGAAAGCCATCCCGCCGTTGGATTGTGGGTTGTCCTCGCCCAGCCAGGCTCAGGGGGAGCTCAACACCACCACAGAGGTCAAAGGGCAGCAAAAAATGGGCCGTTTCAGAGAGATGCTCGTCCCAAATAATCCCACCAACCTTCCTGGTCTCGTAGAGGGACAAGCCCAAGGAGACAGTGGAGATGAGGAAGATGCAGGCGGCGTAGTAGTAATAGGCATCACACACCCACAGCACAATGCTGAACACTTGGAAGATGTAGAAGGGATTGAGCACCTGCAACAAGGGGAAGGAGAAGCTTTGGGAAGGGGGGAGAACTTCTTCCAGCCCACTGTGAGACCTCCAGGCTCCTTGAGGAGGGGAGACCTTCCTCCAGCCCACTGTGAGATCTCCAGGCTCTTGAGAGGGGGAAAAGCTTCCCCAGATCCTCATGACACCTCCAGGCTCCTCAGGAGCAGGGAGAGCTTCCTCCAGCCCAGTGTCAGGCTTCCTTGGGGTGGGGAAAAAGCTTCCTCCAGCCCATCCTGAGATCTCCACGCTCCTTGAGGAGGGGAGACCTTTCTCCAGATATCAGGAGACCTCCAGGCTCCTTTTGAGGAGGGGAGACCTTCCTCCCTCCTGGGAGGTGGGAGAGCTTCTTCCAGCCCATCATGAGACCTCTAGGCTCCTTGAGGAACAACAGCTCCAGTGGAGAAGCTGGCCCTTCCTTGGGGCTCGGGATAGACCAGCTGATGTCCCATAAACCCTCCACCCTCCCCAGTTTTCCTCATGGATGGTGCTCCTGAGGATGCTCACCCACCTCCACAACTACCTGGGGGTGCTCCTGTCCAAGCCAGGAGGGTCCCCTCCATGGCTGTGCCAGCTCTGCCTTCTCCCAAAGCCCTCTCCTCCCTTCCCAAGGGCCCACAAAGCACTTGGAGCAAGGGATGTGGAGCCAGGGAATGATCTGCCCTGGGAAAATCCACTCCTTGGAAGCTCAGCCCATGGACACCCACCTCCTCCACCAGTAGCCTCGCGTAGGACTTGACGGGCACCTCGATGAGGTTCGGGCCGTAGATCTTCCTCCTGGGAAGAGAGAAGGAGAGGGAAGGAAATCCACCCTTGGGAGAAGCAGCATTTCCACCTTTTGGGTCCCCCGTGCTGCCCACACCTCCATATGGGTGTGGTTATATGGAGAAATCAAGCCCAGGAATTCCATCCCACCCGCCAGCCCGGGGTTTGGAGGTCTGAATGCAAGGAAAACCCAGGCTCCAGGATTTTCTGCTCCTGGAAAAGCTACGTGTGCTCCCTGTGCATCCCACAGGGATCCCCACCTGGTGCTGTGATCTTGTTGGTCCAGCCCAGGCTGGGAGAGGTGGAGATCTGCACAGGTCCAACCCTCATCCAGGACACTGGGAAGCGCCAGGGGAAGGAAAAACAGAGAGACAGAGTCAAAACCAGCGGGAACAGCGGAACAAACAGCACGGCCAAGTCCCTGGGAACACCAAAAACCCCCTTTGGAAAAGGGAGAGTGTTGTGTTCCTTGGCCTCTGCAGCAGCTTGTGAGTGCCAAGGAAAGCCAACAAAGGGGCACAGTTGGGAGAGCCGGGAGCATCCGGAGCTGCCAAACTGCTCCATCCGGTTCCCTGTGCCCGGAGAGGCACCGACAGCCCGGGGGGAGGGACCCACACCACGGGATGGGCTCCAGGAGGGACAATCCAGAGCAGTGCCGTGGCTTCCAGGGCATCCAGGAGGGTTTTGAGGGAGCCGAGGGGGTGAGGAGAGGGTGGAGAGGGGCAGGGATCTGGGAATACCTGACCCTGCAGAACATCTGCCGCCGCTCCAGCCACACGTAGCGCATCCCCTGGAACAGGTAATACCTCAGGACGTTCTTCTGAGCCCACAGGGACGGAAAAGAGAAGGTGTTGGTGGGGCACGAGGGGGGTCCACGGGAAGGGAGAGGGTTCCTGGGGGTGGGAAGGTCCCGGGCATCACCTCCTCGTTCTCATGGAGCCGGAGGGTGTCCCGGTTCTCCTCCTCATCCGACACTCCGACGGCGACGCTGCTCCGCCGCTCCTCCGGCCGCGCCCCAGGGGGCTGCTCCAGGCTGGATGGGGAACCGAGGGTCAGCCTTCCCTCAGAGCCCCCAGATCCCAGGGGAATGGGAGCCCGAGGGTCAGCCCTCCCTCAGAGCCCCCGGATCCCAGGGGAATGGAGCCCGAGGGTCAGCCCTCCCTCAGAGCCCCTGGATCCCATGGGAATGGGAGCCCGAGGGTCAGCCCTCCCTCAAACCCCTGGATCCCGCGGGAATGGGAGCCCGAGGGTCAGCCCTCCCTCAGAGCCCCCAGATCCCATGGGAATGCGAGCCCGGCTCACCTGCCCTCGCCCAGCGGCTCCAGCAGCACCCTGGAGGTGAAGCACTGCCCGAAGCGGTCCTGGAACACAGGGAAGGCCTGGGTTGGACACCGGGAGCTCCCTGCTCAGCCCAGAGCCTCAGGAAGGCAGGGAGTCCCCGGTCACCCATCCCAGAGGATGGAAGGGCAGGTTTGGGGGATAATGAAGAGAAATTCCAGGCCTGGTTGGCTGGCAGGGAAGGGGAAAGCATAAAGTGATTTTAGGAATAAGAATTATTCCTGGACTAACTAATAATATTTTATTATTAATAATAAAATAATGATAACATAAAATCAATATGCTATGTAACATATTCATATATATTTATGTATTACATAATACTGATAGTAATATAAAATATAATGGCAATATGATGAGAATATTTTTATATATACATATTTTAATAAACAACGATGAAAATATGATAATGATGATAATAATAATAACTTAATAATAAAAAATTCCTGGACCAATTTGGTGCTGGGGCACCTTGATGGAAGTTGAGGGTTCCTTGATGATGATAATTATTACTATCATAATCATAATAATTTAATAATTAAAAATTCCTGGACCAATTTGGTGCTGGGGCCAACTTGATGGAAGTTGAGGTTCCTTGATGGAAGGAGATGCCAGCCATGGAGAGGGTGACCAGCAGCAAGGACCATTCCCAGGACCCTGCCGGGAGCCCAAGCCCAGCTCCGCAGGCTCCCAGCAGGGAGAAGGTTGGAAGGAGCCCCCAGGCCCCCCAGGACTCACCCTGATGATGACCCAGTCGGCCTGGCCCAGGGCACAGGGGCTGCACTTGGCCTGCACTTCCAGGCTGGGCTTCCAGTGGAACAGCAGCAGGAGCAGCCCCGCGGTGAGGACGGAGCCCACGTGGCACAGGAGCACCCGCCACGGGCGGCTCTGGTACCCGGACACCTCCTGCAAGAGAGGCTCACCTGGGCCTGCCTGGCGTGACAGCAACTCCAACTGACATTACTGCCACTAAACCCCAAATCCAGACAGGCCCTTGGTCAGAAATTCAACTAAAATTAACATTATCAGCCACTAAACCCCAAATCCAGAAAGGCCCTTGGTGATAAAATCAACTAAAATTAACATTATCAGCCATTAAACCCCAAATCCAGAAAGGCCCTTGGTGATAAAATCAACTAAAATCAGCATTATCAGCCACTAAACCCCAAATTGATAAAATCCTTGAGCTTCCCGGCGGGATTTAACCCCGGGCAGGTGACAATCAACACCTCTGAGGGTAGAAAACCCCATCCCAAGCCTTCCTCCCCATGGAGAATCCCCCAGCCCTACCATGTGGGACGGATCCGGCTGCAGCGTCCCGTAGCCCGGCCGTCGGCTCCCCAGCAACCTGCTGGCGTCTGGAAATCCCAAAAAAACAGGGAAAAGGGATAAGGGGAGGGGATCCAGCCTGGTCACCGGCTCCCCAGCAGCTTGCTGTCTGCAAATCCCAAAAGAACAGGGAAAAGGGACAAGGGGAGGCGATCCCGGGGGTTATTCAGGTGATGCCATCCCTGGCTCATCCCAGACGGCGGCCGGACCTGGCGGCTCCCGGCCATCCAGCCCGGGATGCTGCGGGAATGGGGCTCCCGGCGCGGTCCCGTCCCCGCTCCGGCCGCACGTGACGGTCACGGGAGCGGCGCCGGAGGAGCCCCGGGAGGGAATCTGGCGGAATTCCAGCGGCTTTCGGGAGCGGGGCTGGGACACGGCCAGGCCGAGCTCTCCAAGCCGCTTTCCGCGCTCCTGCGCTCGGGCCACAAAACCGGCACTTCCCAGATTTCAGGGTGCTCAGCACCTCCGATTCCTGCCGGGCTCCGCTGCTCCCCGAAGCCCGGCCTGGGCATCACCGGGATCATCCCAGGTGGAATTTCAATCATCACCCTCTGGGACGTGAAGCCGAACCTGTTTATCCTCTAAATCCACACCACACCGGATTACAAATCACGACATTCCCAACCCCACGATCTTTGTCTACCCCCTAAATCCACACCTGATTACAAGTCCTGGCATTCACAACTCCAGGATCCTTGCTTATCCCCTAAATCCACAGTGGATTACCAGTCATGACATTCCCAGCTCCAGGATCCTTGCTTATCCCCTAAATTCACACCTGGTTACCAGTCATGACATTCCCAGCTCCAGGATCCTTGCTTATCCCCTAAATTCACACCTGATTACACGTCACGACATTCCCAACTCCGGGATCCTTGTTTATCCCCTAAATCCCCGCTGGATTACAAATCACGCCATTCCCAGCTCCAGGATCTCAAAGCCGCCGCGGGGTGATAACACGTGGCACAAACACCAACCCAGGAGCTCGTTCCCACTCTTGGAACAGCCGCTGCTTCCCCGCCTGGGCCGGGTTCAGGTTTCCAGGAGCGAACTGAGAGCGGTTTAACCATTTCTGTGCCGGGCGGGAGCCCCCGCACCCGCTCCCTGCTGAAAAAGCTGGGATTCCTGCGATCCCTCCGGCGGGATTCCTGCCGCTCCCCGCCTGATCCCACAGCTCGCCGGCGGGTGCTAAAGGTAATTCATGCAAAGCATTCCCTGTTTTTGGGGATCTCCGGGGTCCGTCTCACCAGCTCCCGAAACGCGCCCGGGGCCGCTCCAAGGGATAAGTTTTGGGATGAGGAACCCGGGGATGAGCCCGAGGGAAAACAAAAGCTCTCCCAGGAGCCAAAAAAAGCCTGAAGGGACACATCGGTTCTCCCTCGTGCATTCCAGGTTTAAGGAAGCCGGGAGCGGGCGAGGAGGAGCCCGAGCCGCCCTTCCCAAGGGCAGGACAAAGGAGAGGGCGAGGGGGGGCCTCGTCAAGGGCTTTTCCCGAGGTTTGCAGGAGGGGAAAAGTATCCAAGCAGACTGAAAACAACCCGATCCGCTCCCCGCGCATTCCCGGAGCAGGCCGGGAAGCGGGAAGCCCGGCCCGCCCCTCTCCTGGAGCACCGGCAGAATTATTCCGGCTTTTTCTGATCCGCAAAGCAGCAAATCTCTGGCAGGAGCAGACCCTGCCCGAGCCCGTTCCCGTGGATTTCTCACCTCCCCCTCCCATCCTGGTGCTTCCCGAGCCACGGCGAGCTCGGAGGGGCCCCGGCCTTGGCTCACCCCAGCGGGCTGCGCTGGGATGTGGGATCCATCGGATCCGGAGGGTCGGCATCACCTGCCCACGTGTCCGGGAAGCCTCCGGAGGGGCGGGAGCTGCGCGAGCGGTTGGAATCGCGGCCACACCTCGTGGGCAAACACGACCCGAGACGGGCCCGCTCCCGCTCCAAGGGGGTTATCCCGGGTCCCGGGCAGAGATCTGCCTCCCTCTCTGCTGGGAAAGCGGGATTAAGAGGGGGACAAAGGCCAGGAGAGGCTGGAAATTCTCAGGAGGGTCAGAGATGCACCAGCCCGGCTTGTCCAGGGAAAAGGGGAGCCAAGATTCTGCACTGACACTGGATTTGCACAAAAATCCCGCTTGGAATCCTCGCAGTTGCCTGGCTCCGAGTCCATGCCCTGTCCTGCACCTTCACCACGTGTTCCTGCAGTCAGGGCTTAGGGAAAACTTGGGATGAAGATGCCCGGGATGCTCCGACATTTCCCACACATCCTGGCAGGGGAGGATGAACATTGACTCTGGAATGCAGAGCTGGAACCTGGAGCCCACGGGCCTTGTGGCTCTGAACCCCCTCTGGAGCACCCCCAGCCTGGCTGGGAAGTGGCTGGGAATGCCAGTGCTGGTCCTTGTCCTGGGATTTGGCCCCAGATGCACATGGAAAACAGGTGGATGCTGCTCCCAGGGACCTCCTCCCCCAGCTCCCACAGCCCCTCACAAGCCCCCTTCTGGAAGCAACAAATCCCAAGGGGGCCTTGAGGTCTCCCTCTGCTCCTGTGGTTCCCCATGGATGGTCAGGACTTCCTGGGCAGCACCATCCACCCACCCATCCATCCATCCACCCATCCATCCACCCACCCATCCACCCATCCATCCACCCACCCATCCGTCCATCCCTTCCCATCCCTCCCCATCCCTCCACTCATCCCTCCATCCATCCCGGAGGTTGCACACAGGCTGAGGAAGATCCCCCATGGAAGTCTCTGCTCCAGAGCGAGCTCTGGCCCTGCCTGGCTGTTGGGATGGGCTGGGCAAGGTCAACCTGCGCCCCTGAAGACGGGGACATGGAAAATCAGGATGAGGCCAAAGCAAGGAAGGAGGGATGAGGTGGGAAAACAGTGTTTGGGTGATGAAGGGCGAGATTTGACTCCAGACGATCTTCCCGAGCAGCTCCGGGATGGGAGATGCCACGGGCCTGAGAGGAACTGGGATGAGATGCTGGTGACTCTCCTGCCCTTTCCACCGAGCCAACATAAACTCATCCAAGCCAACAGCTCCGAGCCAACCGGAGCGGGACACGCTGCCGGAGCAGACGGGTCCGACCAGCCCGATGGAGCACAGCTGGAAAAACGGCCCCGGGCTGGGATAAACCAAGGGGTGAGACGGGCTCCATCCAAGGCAGGGCCATGGGAGATCGGGATTCAGACTGGAAACGCCGGAGGAGCCGCTCCGGGGCATCAAACCCTTGGGATGGGCCAGGGAATAAATCCCTCAGAAGCAGCAGCCGTGTCCACCTCAGACTGCTTGGTTTGATCCTTTTCGGGAAGGATCATCCAGGAGGAGGAAGGTGGCAGTGTTTGCTTCTCCACGTGCTGATCCGACCCTTCCAACCCTTCCGGCACGGCGGGATCCTCCCCCGCCCTGACCTTCCCGGAACCCGGTTTTGCAAGAACTCTCTGGCTGCCAAAACCACCTCTGAGCCGGAGGAAGCACCTGCAGGAACATCCTGGTTGGGCAACCGCCGGCAAAGGGGGGAGGGAAGGGGGTTCACATCCAAACCCGGCCTGTCCCCCAAATTCCGGTTAAATACGGGCTCCTCCATCCCCCGGCAGAGGGGGAGTGCTCCTCACACCCATCCCTGGGATGATAAGCCAGGACTAGAACTCTCTAAACCTGTGTTAAAGCCTCAAATGGGGGGGGAAAGGGGGGAAGTTCAAAGCCCCGAGGGCAGCTCTGCTGTGGAGCTGCAGGAAGAGCTGGAGAAGCGGGATCTGAGGGGATGTGGGTGGGATCAGCACGGGCACAGGGATGGGGGGCACAGGGATGGGGGGGACGGGGACCACGGGCACCCTGACGGATGTCACCCCCTCTTTCCTGCCCAAGGCTCTTCCTCCCTCACCCCTCGAGAAACTTCCGTGTGCCAACGGCGCCGGTTCCAAGGGAAACGGGCAAAGGTTGCCTGGCACAAGCTGGGCCGGTTCTGTATTCCCGGGAATGAGGAACGCGGACAAGGCACGGAGCCTCCGAGGGCTTCCCATCCTCTTCCAAATGCCTGGATGCCTTTTTCCTACCCGACATCCCACTCCATCCTTTATCCACGCAAAACCCCTGGGATTGCTCAGGAAGGCAACGTGGTCCTTCCCAACCTTCCCATCCAGCCCGGCCTCGCGATGCCGACGGGAGACCCGGCCGGGGGATGTTCTGGGATCGGCACAGAGCATTCCCAAAGTCCAAGCTGGAGCAACCCGCACGCAGGGAAGCAGCTCCTGGTGGGCTGCAGGGATTTGGATGTGGGGTTGGGAGGTCTTGGAGCATCCCAAAGCCTGGGATTTGTTTCCCCATGGCTTGATCGCTGCATCCCACGCGCCGGAATTCCGACGGTGAGCTCGGATCCCGATGGGATGCAAAGCCAAGAAGTTCTCCCTGGTTAAGTAGTGGTGTCACGGAGCCTTTTCCAGACCCAGAGCCCACCCAGGGGATCCCGGGATGTGCTTCCCATCGGCTCCGGAACCACCTGGATCCGAACCCCCAGGGCCCCCCAGCAAATCCTGCGGGAAGGAACAGGGGGCAGAGCAGGGAGAAGGAAAGAAAAAGGGAAATAAGAAAGGAAAAGGAAAAAGGAAAAGGAAGGAAAATAAAACAGTGAAATAAAAAAGGCGAATGGAGTAAAATGAAAAAGTGAAATAAAGAGAAATGAAGGGAAATAAAACAAAGAGAAATGAACAAAAAAGGCAAAATAAAGCAAAATAAAGCAAAATAAAAGAGAAATGAAGCAGGGGAAAAAGAGGAAAAGCAAACTGATAAAATGGAACAGAGAGAAGTAAAAGAGCAAAATACAGGAAAATAAAAGGGAATTAAGTGAAATAAGGCAAGAAAATAAAGGAAATAAAGCAAAATTGAAAAGCGAAAAAGCAAAGTCAAGGAATCAAAGTAAGGGAAAATAAAAAAGCAAAATAAAACCAAAAATGAAGCAAAATAATAAAGCAAAATAATAAAGCAAAATAATAAAGCAAAATAA
>NW_020897752.1:777183-778596 GCF_003984885.1 Neopelma chrysocephalum | reverse complement strand
CAAAATAATAAAGCAAAATAATAAAGCAAAATAATAAAGCAAAATAAAGTGAAATAACAGAACAAAACAAAGCAGCAAAAAATAAAAATAAACCTAAACCTCCCCAAATTAAAGTAAAATAAAAAAGCGAAATAAAGCAAAATAATTAAGCAAAATAAAGTAAAATAAAAAAGTAGTAAAGCAAAATTAAAACCTCCCTAAGTAAAGCAACATAAAAAAGCAAGATTAAGAAAATAAGGTAAAATAAAGCAAAATAAAAATGCAAGAATAAGAAAATAAGGTAAAATAAAGCAAAATTAAAAAGAAAAAAAAAGTAAAAATAAAGCAAAATATAAAAGTGAAATAAAGCAAAATAAAGGAAAATAAAAAGCAAAATAAAGAAAAATAATCAAGTGAAATAAAGCAACATATAGCAAAATACAAAAGAGACAAAGCAAAATAAGAAGCCGAAAATAAAGCAAAATAAAAAAGCAAAATAAAGGAAAATAAGAAAGGGAAATAAAGCAAAATAAAAACGAGAAGAAGCAAAATAAGAACCCCAAAATAAAGTAAAATAAAAAAGCAAAATAAAGGGAAGTAATAAAGGGAAATAAAGGAAAGTAATAAAGGGAAATAAAGGAAAGTAATAGAGCGAAATAAAACAAAATAAAGGAAAATAATAAAGCTAAATAAAGAAAAAAAATAAAGCGAAATAAAGCAAAATAAAAAAGAGAAAAAGCAAAGAAACCCCCCCAAAAATAAAGCAAAATAAAAAAGCAAAATATAGCAAAGTTTAAAAAAAAATAGAGCAAAACAAAAAGCAAATTATAGGAAAATAAAACCCAAATAAAGCAAAATAAAAAGCAAATTACCGCAGAATAAAAAAGCGAAATGAAGGGACCCGAAGCCCCGCTGTGCCCCCCCCACCCCCGCCCGCCCCCCGCCCCCCCCGGGCCGCGCCCGCAGCGACCCCCGGAGCCCCCGGAGCTGCCGCGGGGGTCCCGGCCCAGCCGGGGGTCCCGATCCCCCCGTCCCCCCGAGCCCCCCTGACCTGAGCTCATGGCGCTGCCGCGGCCGCGGCGGAAAGGGCGGGACGGGAACGGCCGGGAACGACGGGACCTGTAGTCCTGCCCCCCCCAACAGCGCCTGCACCCCCCTGAGAGCATCCACAGCCCCTCAGAGCATCCACAGCCCCCCAAAATCATCCACAGTCCCCCAAAATCATCCACCCCCCAGAGCATCCACAGCCCCCCAAAATCATCCACACCCCCCTAAGATCATCCACCCCCAAAGCATCCACAGCCCCCCAAAATCATCCACACCCCCCAAAGCATCCACACCCCCCAAAGCATCCACACCCCCAAAGCATCTGCAACCCCAAATCAGCCACACACCCCCCAAATCATCCACCTCTCCAAAATCATCCACCCCCAA
>NW_020897752.1:714338-772183 GCF_003984885.1 Neopelma chrysocephalum | reverse complement strand
CCCGGACAGTTTGCAGGGAACAGCCCAGGCTCTGCCCCCCTGGAGGGTTTTGTGCCCCCAAATCCCTCAGGGAAACCCAGCAGGTTCTGCCCCCCAACGTGCTTTGCCTCCCTTTCTCTTCCAGCTCACAATTCCTGCCTGGAAACCCCCTCCCAGGGAATTCCAAAGCCAATAATGGGGTGCAGACCCCACAACACCCTTGGATCAGCCCCCCCAGCCACACCTCGGCTTTTGGGGGGGCTCCAACTCCTGCAAAACCACTGCCAGGAAAATCCAACCGCCGGGAAAGGGCCGTTCCCACCCATCCCACCACATCCCAGCCCATCCCAAAACAAGGCACTTTGGGTTCCTTGCCCATGGAGGGAGAGAAATCCATTATCTTCTTCACAGGTGAGGTGGATTTTGTCATTGGAGCAGGAAAACCTCAGGCAAGGCAGCAAGAGGCTTCGGATCCTGCTGTGTTCCCATCCGAATATTCCCAGGAAACAGGCCTGGATTTGAAATGAAGGCGGCAAAAACTGGTTCATTTTGTCCCAAAAACCCCCATGTTAACTAAAAAAAAAAAACAGTGGGAGAGGATGAGGGGGCATCACAGCTCTGTTTATTCCAGCCATTGATGAGCAGCTCCTTGGATTTGAGCAGGGAATCGGGATTATGGAGCACAGGGATGCAAAATAATCATAATATTATATAATTACAATGATAAAGTCTCGTTATAATGGGATCAACGGCCTCTCCCTGGGGGATTCTCCGTCCCAGGAGCCACGTGCAGGACCAGCACTGACCCAGCTTAACCTGAGACACAGAAATTTGGGATAATTCAACCTGGATTTTCAGTGGGAAGTCTCCAATTCACACGTCCCACGTGAGATTTTGGGAACGAAACCCTTGGCTCCGGGAAAAGAAAGAAGTATTTTTGCAACGAAGGCAGAAACACCAGTTGGACTTCTGGAGGCAGGAACGAGCTCTTACAGCAGGATAAAAATTATGTGGAAAAACCAGCATAATTTCTGGGATCAGTCTTTCCCACCTCATCCTCATTCCCTGCCTCCCAGCAGCATCCCAGTGCCAGGATCCCAGTGCCAGGATCCCAGTGCCAGGATCCCAGCATCCCAGAGAGCCTCAGCAGCAGAAGCAGCACATTCCTACAAGTTTCCACTACAGTTAGAACAAAAAACCATCAATTAAACAGCAAACCTGGACCCTCCCAGGAGAGCAAAGAATTCCATTCTTTCCTGGACCCTCCCAGGAGTGCAAAGAATTCCATTCTTTCCTGGCCCTTCCCAGGAGGGCAAAGAGCTGCTCCAACCAACAAACCCACCACAATGTGAGAAATCTGGAGGTAAAAACACACTGGTATTAAAGAGAGAGATTCAACCCTAAGAAATCCCATTCCATTAGGACTTGGAATAAAAATTCCTTAGGACTTGGAACAAAAAACTCCTTAAGGAACTTGGATTAAAGTTCAGGATCCCAGCAGGGTGGTGACAGGACACCTCGTTCCCAACAGAGCTGCCTCTGGGATTTTATCCCGTGTCAGCTCCTGATCCTCACTTTGCTTTGGGATTTCAGAACCAGGATCCCTCCACCATTCCCTTTTCCCAGCCAATTCCATTCTTTCCTGGACCTTCCCAGGAGTGCAAAGAGCTGCTCCAGGCAACAAGCCTACCACAAATATCCCAAATTTGAGAAACTTGGGGTAAAAACACACTTGTATTAGAGAAAAGAGAGAGATTCAACCCTAATAAATCCCATTTCAGTAGGTCTTGGAGTAAAAATTCCTCAGGACTTGGATTAAAGATCAGGATCCCAGCAGGGTGGTGACAGGACACCTCGTTCCCAATGGAGCTCCCTCTGGGATTTTATCCCGTGTCAGCTCCTGATCCTCACTTTGCTTTGGGATTTCAGAACCAGAATTCCTCCCCCATTTCCTTTTCCCAGCCAATTCCATTCTTCCCAGAGCCACCCCAGCTCTTCCCAACCACCCCCCTGGGAGGTCTGGGATGCCCCAACATCGTTCCACAGTCAGTAAATCACCGACTTCAAGTTGTTCTTTCCAGTCTTTATTGGAAGCGCAAACCTCTGGGAAGAACAACTCCCTGCTGGAAGCTCCTGTGGCTGCCCCGGGTGGAAGCTGTGTCTGGGTGGAGCCCCTGGGGGGGTTCCATGGAGATTCCAAGGGGGATACACGGAGGTTCCAGGGGGATACACGGAGGTTCCGGGGTTTACGCAGCCGTCGCCTTCTGCTTGTAGGTCGCCATCATCTTCTTGATCTCAGCAATGGCCTTCCCAGGGTTCAGACCCTGCAGGGAAGAGTTGGTCAGTTCCTCTGGAAAACCCGGAGCATCCTTCCTCCCTCCCACGCATCCAAGTCAGAGTAAACTCACAAATATGCTACAAATACTCTACTCAGAAACAGCTGGGACAGGAGCTGCTCAACACCCCTTTTTCCCCCCAAAAGCTGGAGGAAAATGTGATGTTGTGCCTCCTTTCAAGCACTGGGAGGTTCCAGGATGGATCCCAGTTTCACAAATATGCTGCTTCCCATGACAATAATTGGCAGAGGAGCTGCTCAACACCCTTTTTTCCCCAAAAGCTGGAGGAAAATACGACATTGTGCCTCCTTTCAAGCACTGGAGGTTCCAGGATGGATCCCAACTCCCAAATATGCTGCTACTCAAAAATAGTTGGTAGAGGATGTGCTCAACACCCCTTTTTCTCCCTAAAAGCTGGAGTAAAATGTGATGATGTGCTTCCTTTCAAGCACTGGGAGGTTCCAGGATGGATCCAAGTCGTAGTAAACTCACAAATATGCTGCTTCTCATAACAATAACTGATAGAGGAGCTGCTCAATATCCCTTTTTTCCCTAAAAGCTGGAGGAAAATAGGACACTGTGCTTCCTTTTAAAGGCTGGGAGGTTCCAGGATGGATTTAAGTCACAGTAAACTCACAAATATCCTGCTACTCAACCTTTCTTCCCCTAAAATTTGGAGTTCAGTGTGATGTGGTTCCTCCTTCCAAGCACTGGAAGTTCCAGGACAGATCCCAGCTCCCAAATATGCTGCTACTCATAGGAAGAGTTGGCAGAGGAGCTGCTCAGCCCCTCTTTGCCCTAAAACCTGGACTCCAGCCTAACTGAGGCTGCATTTGCAGAGCTGGTTGAGGAGGGTCAGGACACCCAGGGCCAGCTCAGGCCCTGCCCCAGGCAGGGGGGGCATTCCAGGGAGGTCAGGCTGTGCTGAGCCAGCTCTGCTTTATCCAGCCTCCACTTCCATGGGAAGAGCAGAGCAGCCTGGAGCAGGCAGGGAGCTGGGAGCTCTCCTGGAGGCTGGAGCAGCAGCACCTCCCTGTGCCTGCAGACAAACACTCCCTTGGCTTTGGAGTCGGGTTTAATCAGCAACGCCAGGATCAAAGGGGAGAAGGAGCTGTGGGGACTTTAATGAAGCTCAAGCAGGACTGAATTCCACATTTTTATGGGTGTTTGGACTTCTGGAGGCAGGAAACAGGCTTGGAGCAGCCTGGCAGGAACTGGAATTATAAACCAAGAAAAGCTGTGTGTGGAGGCACTGGGGGGGTGAACAAGGTCGAGGCACAACATGGAAATGCTCCAGCTGAGCTTCCCTCAGGTTTTCCTACAAAATAGACCCACTTCCCATTGCAAAGGTCCTTAATCCTGCAGCACTGGTGCCAAAGCAAGCAATCCTAAGCCCAAAAGGAGAGGGGGATTCTGTGTGGGACAGAGAATGAGTAGGAATTACCCCTGGTGCAGATCCCACCAGGTCTTCCACACTGATCAGGACAGCCAGGACTAGGGAATGTGAGTGGGAACATGTTATTAACCATAAATCTGCCTCACATTTCAGCTCAAGTGCTGTTTCCCTACATTCCTACAAACAGCCAAGTCTTGGGTTTCACCTTCCCCTTCAGCTGAGCTCTGGGTCACCCCAGGTGATGAGCCAGCTCCCTAAAAAAGGAGGAATTATGGGCTGTCAGGGAATCACTCTGGAAAAATACCCCCACAAATGAGCCTGAGCTCCTGACAGACACATCCTCCCAGATCTCAGGCAGCTCATCCTCCCCACACTTGTGATCCACTCAAACATTTCCCACTATTCCACAGCCCAAGGAACGATTCCCCCACCAGGTGCAGGGAAAGGTTGTCTGGAAAACAGCAGAGCTGCTGGGAAAGCAGAACTCCGTCAGCAGGGTTAGATGGGATATTGGGAAGGAATCCTTCCCTGGGAGGGTGGGGAGGCCCTGGCACAGGGTGCCCAGAGAAGCTGTGGCTGCCCCAGCCCTGGAAGTGTCCAAGGCCAGGTTGGAGCAACCTGGGACAGTGGAAGGTGTCCCTGCCCATGGCAGGGGGGGCAATGGGATGAGCTTTGAGGTCCCTCCAAACCCAGACCATTCCAGGACTTGCTCTGCCCAACAACAGGCACAAGGTCACTCAAGATGACGAAGAGGCATGGTCTGATTTGGGCAAGTTTGCTCAATTTTCCAAAGAAATTCCAGAGAGAACTTCCCTGGAGCATTTCTGGCAGTGCCCCACCATCCCACTCCTAAATCCTGGGGACAGAAAGGCCCTCAAAGCCCAGCTGAGGAGGAAGGGATGTGTGATCCAGCCCCTGCCCCAGCCCTGCATGCTCCCGGCTGCAGGAACGCTGGGATTCACAGGGCTGAGTGAGTCAGGGCAAGGTTGAGGAAAAGAGAAACCCAAGAGAATCTTTTCCCATCAGTGTCAAGCTGGGTGCATGGAAAGGAGCCAGGAACTCCAGTAAGGACATGGAGAAGGCTTTGGGGAGCCCTCGGTGTGGCCTGACAGTACCTCAAGGGGGGTTATGGAAAGGAGGGGGAGGGACGGATTGTGACGGGACAATGGTTTAAACTGCCAGAGGGCAGGGACAGATGGGATTTTGGGAAGGAATTCCTGGTTGTGAGGGTGGGGAGGCCCTGGCACAGGGTGCCCAGAGAAGCTGTGGCTGCCCCATCCCTGGAAGTGTCCAGGGATGTTGCTGGAGCAACTGGGGCTAGTGGAAGGTGTCCCTGCCTGTGGCAGGGCTGGGATGGGATGAGCTTTAAGGTCCCTCCCAACCCAACCCATTCCAGGCCTGTCTGAGGACACATCCCCACCTTGGGGCAGGTCCTGGTGCAGTTCATGATGGTGTGGCAGCGGTACAGGGAGAAGGGGTCCTGCAGCTGGGCCAGCCGCTCCTCCGTGTAGTCGTCCCGGGAGTCGATCATCCAGCGGTAGGCCTGGAAAGCAGAGGATCTCACAGCCCAGGAATGCTCCTCAGGGGGCTGCCACCAACCAGGGGGAGAGTGCAACCATCCCACACGGGAATTCTGGGCCGGGATGGGGTTGTTTCACCATCTGCAAACAGGGGTACTGGGAACAGAGGGACCCTCACCTGCATGAGGACGGCGGGGCCCAGGTACTTGTCCCCGTTCCACCAGTAGCTGGGGCAGCTGGTGCTGCAGCAGGCACACAGGATGCACTCGTAGAGCCCGTCCTGGGGGGCACAGCACACTCTGTCACTGCAGGAACTCCCCACAGGGGCACTGCCACCAGCACCACCCTCCCCTCCGGAACCGCCACCAAACCCTTCCCGGCGGGGGAAGCGCTGCTGGAGCAAAGCAACTGAAACAAGGCACACAGAATCCCCCCAGCCCAACCCAGGACCCCCAGCTCAGGGCCAGGAGCTGGAATTTGACAGTCCTTGTGGGTCCCTTCCCACTCAGGATATTCTGATTTTATGACCCACATAATAAACCAGTGTTTGTGACAACAGGGGGAAATGTGTGAACTGAAGGAAAACGTGTAAGTTGCTTGATTTTCCTGCATTCCTTCCTTCCTTCCAGCCTGTCCCAGTGAGGGAAGGAACAGACAGGTCACCAGGTAACAATTCAAGGCCATGCTACAGAAAGAAGGAAGAGCAAAGTCTGCCCAGCAGCCTCCAGGAGAGCCCGGAGCTTGTCCTGGAGAGCAGGCACGGGAACGGTGCCAGCCTTCAGTCACTGCCCCATTTTTATACTGAACAAGGACGTTTTCTTTCAGGCACAGAGGAACAGAAAGTTAGTCCTACACAGAAGTCATTCAGGTACTTTTAGTTTTGCTTATTTCTACTTGATTAAGAAAAAAAATTGCCCCGGACACAAGAGAAACTGAGGAGCTGAGGGTCTCCAAAGTCTCTTTGTAGCTCCTCAACCTCCCCCAAACTAAAAGACAAGAGTCCAACCCAACTTCATTTAAGTATCTGAAAGTTATTTTGGAAAAAAAGGCTCATTAAATTCAGTTTTGGAAGATCCCTGATACCAGAACTCCCAGCAGCTTGGAGCAAGCCTTTGGAAAGTCTCGTCAAGAGGGAGGTCAGAGTGACCCCCCATCTAAATTTGTCTCATTTCTAATTGCACCATTTCACAGGATTTACAGAAAAAGGGGGGAGTTTTTCAGCTGGCACCATATCCAGGTTTGTCCTGCACCCAAAGGAAGAGCAAGCTCAGCCCTGAGATCAAAGGCAGGTTCCCCAGCTGTGCCCGGGGTGAGGCAGCTCTGCCCTCCCTTCCAGGTTCCCTGATTTCTCCTGGAATGAGAAAGCGATTCCAAGGAGGGGGAAAATCCCTTCAGTCCTTACACATGGATCAGATAACACTGGGAAGTGGAGGAGAAGGAATTGTTGCCTTTGGATAGAGATTCTTTCACCCTGTGGTTGTTCAGATGTCACAGTCACTGTCGACACCTGGGACTGGGCTATTATGGGATGTCCCTGCAGATACATACAGTGGGATCCTCCCAAAGATCTCTGCAGCTCAGGTTTTTCCCTGAATTCCCTTTTTGCTGTTCATATCCACCTCTGCTTTCCCAAAATCCAGCCCTGGTGCCTCCTCAGTGACAGCACTGCTGTGGAGCAGGCTGAGCTTTGGATCATGGAATGGTGGATCCACCAAGGCAGGTTAGAGGGGAAAAAACCTGCTGATTTCCTGATCCTGACTGTGGCAGCCAGGGAAACCCACCCCAAAACTTACCCACACTCTCAGCTTTTTAAAAAGCTCTTATGGCCCAGTTGTTCCTCAGACACCCTTCAGCTTCCTGCAGAAATTTTGGATCTCCACCACCAAAACCATCCCCTCAAAATAACGCTCTGCTCGAGACAGACACCCAAAAACCTGCACTCCCGCTCGTGTCTCCACATCCACAAGGACTTGGATGAGTTTTCCAGGCTGTAAATCCCAGCAAGCAGCGACACGAGAGCTCTGCCCCGTGTGCCACAGGCCAGGCAGACACACAGATCCCAGCCTTATCCCCCCGGAACAGGACAAGCCTGGAGCCTGCCCAGCGTCTCCACAACACAGGGTTGCAGTGGGAATGGGATCAGAGTGCCCAGGGCAGCCCCAGCTCCAGCTCCTGGGCCAACACCCCCCTGGGCAGTGGCCCTGCCGTGCCCTGCACCGCGGGGACAGGTCCCACCGCGCCGGGGCTGCGGCAGCTGCGGGCAATGAGAACCTGCTGCACATCAAGGTTTAAGCCTGGTCTTATCTGGGAGGGGCTTTAAGGGGGGAGAAGAAGCAGTGACCAGTTTCTGACGGTCTTCTATGGACTGCAGGTACTGCTGCTGGCCCTCCTTGGACTTGTCCTTCTTCTTCAGGTAGGGCTCGATGGATTTGTACTGGGCATAGAAGTTACTCAGGTCCTGAGGGTCACAGAGCAGAGAGGTCACAGTTATTAGGATGAATTTTATACAATTACAGAATATCCTGAGCTGGAAGGGACTGAGTCCAACTCCTGGCCCTGCCCAGACACCCCAACAATCCCCCCTGTCCCTCAGAGCGTTGTCCAAACCCTCCTGGAGCTCTGGCAGCCTTGGGGCCGTGGCACTGCCCTGGGGAGCCTGGTCAGTGCCCAACACCCTCTGGGGAAAGAACCTTCTCCTAATGTCCCACCTGACCCTCCCTGGCACAGCCTCGTGTCACAGCAGACCAAAGTTCTGCAGCAGAGATCCAACACCTGCCCCACTCCAACAAAAGGTGGCATCTCCTACCTCGACCTGCCACATTCCTCCAGGGGAGGACAGATTTAGTCACTGCAGACCCACCCAAAACCAGCAGCACGAGGAACACGTGAAATGGGAGACCTGATCTTGGCTGGCACCTCCCAGTGCCATCCTTCCCACCCCAACCTGCCTGGAACGGTGCCAGCCACGGTCCCAAGCTGGCACTCACCGGGACAAGGTCCTTCACCACATACATGTGGGGCAGAGGGTAGATTTTGGTGACCTTGCTGAGATCAGAGTCGATTTTTTTGATGCAGGCCAGCGTGTTCCCCCCTCCAATGTTCATGGCACAGGAGCCACAGATGCCTGAGTGGGAGAAAAGCAGTAAAGGGTTAAATTTGCCCTCTTAAAGAAGATCCTCTTGGCCCCAAACCTGCCCCTGGGCTGTCCTGAAGAAACTCTACGTGAGAAGAAAAACGCCAGGAGTTGCCACTGGGCCAAACATGTTGTTACTTAAATAAAAAACAAATGCAGGAGTCGCTTTCATCAAAGTCCAAACACATTCTCAGTGGTGAAGCTCCTTCCACAACACAAAACAAGTGGCTTGGACACCTCATGGCTTCCAAATCATTCATTAGGTTTAAGTTTTTCGGGAGGGGAACACATTGAGCTTTGCTCAGAGGTTTGAAGCACGAGGTTGTGTTGGTGTGAGGCAGCTAAAAATAAGATTATAACGTGGGCAACTGATGCATCTTCATCAGTTATGGAATTACAGGATTGTTGGGGTGGAAGGGAGATCTGGAGATCATCCAGTCCAACCGCCTGCCAAGGCAGGGTCACCTGGAGCAGGTGACACAGGAATGGGTCTGGAATGTCTCTGGAGAGGGAGACTCCAGGCCCTCCTTGGGCAGCTCTGCCACCTTCCACGGAAACAATTTCTTCCAGATGTTCAGGTGGAACTTCTTGTACTTTAGTTTATGGCCATTGCTCCTCATCCTGTCGTTGGGCACCCTGGGAAGAGTCTGGCACCATCCTCCTGGAGATATTTTATATGGATTCATGAGATCCCCTCTCAGTCTTCTCTTCTCTGGACTAACCAGGCTCAGCCCCCACAGTCTCTCCCTCATCAGAGAGCAGAAAAATGGTCCAAAGCATCCCTGCAAATCAGGACTATAAACCCAGATCCCTCAGACAGGAGGATTTTGGTGCCTGTGCAGAGCAGTGCCATGAGCTGCGCTGCCAAAGGTGAGAGGACAGACACTGCCCAGAGCCAGCAGCACAAAACCAGCCTAATAAACAGATTAAATGACATCACTAACGACCTTCAGTAAGAAAAGGATCAGCTGCAGCCCAGGAAAGCCAAGCTCGACAAGAAAAGCACTGCAGAAGTGTCCCAGATACTCCTCATGTGAGAAGGAGACAAATGCTGGAAGGGCAAAACTCCAATTTCCAAGGATTTTCCCCATCCCAGCTGAGCTGAGTGCCAGGAATGTCCCTGCCAGTCAGCCCTGCTGCCAGGCTCCCCTGGCACTGCACCAGGGTCATTCCTCCCGCTGCAGAAACGGTGACAAGTATTTTCCAGCCAGGGCTGCAGCCTCAGGACCTCGTGCTCCCAGCAGGAATGTGGGAGCTGGGCTGTTTTTTGCCCTGCATGGCAGAAAAGGGGCAAGATCGAACCAGCCCAGCTTGAAAACCTGTCTTCTGCAAGGAAAGTATTCAGGGCAATGCATTCCAGCCTGGGAATCTTTTGGCTATCTAAATATCAGACACTGAGAACAAGCATTCCCCATGGAATTCCTCCACCTGCTATGCAGATTCCAGAGGAAACGGCTGCGTTGGAGCTTTTCATTTCCATCCGAGTCCAAACATCTTTAGGCAGCAACTGGCCTTAAACTTCTCCTCCTTGCAAACCCACCTCATTAAATCCAAAGCTGTTCCACAAAGGAATGCATTTCACAACAGCCTCCCTTCTTGCTTTTCCACAACTCAGCATCCCAACGTGACCCCGAAACGAGGAGGATTTTTACAGGGAAAGTCACCCAACAGGGAAGTTTTACTGCAGCTCCAGACCTGCTGATTTGTACCTGCATGAGGAGCAGCCACAACAGAAAACCACCAGCTGCCCTTTTCCTCAATCAATCCCTGGGCTTAGTCAAAGGGCCAAGAAAAAGATTCCTGAAGCTATTCCTAGAAGTCCTAAGTGCTCTTCCAGTTACACCCTGTCTTATTTCCACAGCAGCACTGAAACAGCCCCTACAACTCGTTCCCATTCCGTCTCTGCCCCCTCAGTCTGGCTGCTGGAATCTCTCCTTGGATTTGCCCACGCAGCCCAGCACTGGAGGGCAGCAGGATGAACCAGATCAGGAGAGAAACTGGAACAACTGGGGCTGAGCTGTGTGATTACACCCTCTGAGCACGAGCTCTGCCTTTGCTGCTCCATTCACTGAGTGTTTCTTACATGCAGGTGGAAGAGTTTTAAAGAGTTACACATCCACTGTCAGCAACAAACAGTATTCCAGGCTGGAAAATCCTTCTTACCTTCCCTACAGGACCTGCGGAAGGTCAGGGTGGAGTCCATCTCGTTTTTAATCTTGATCAGAGCATCAAGCACCATGGGCCCACACCTAAACCAGAAAACAGGGTCAGTTCACCTGGAGAATCCCCCCAGACTCAGGGCTGGGCTTCTGGCACCCCAACTAAGCAGCACCTAAAAGGGTTTTGGATCAGCTACAATTAATACACATTTTTTGGCAATCCCAGGCAATAAAACAGAGATTTCCTGCTGAGGGTGGGAGTCAAACCCTTTCTCCTGCCGATGCCCTGAAGGTTCAGACAGCACAACTCAATCCCAAGTGCCTTGGACTGGTTCTCTTTGCTTTTGGGTCAGGCTTTAACAAGTCAGTCTGTCCCCATTAGTCACAAGAGACACACAAAACCAAACAGTCGTGGACAACTTCTGTAATTTTCTATCCAGCAGACAGGGCAACACCCAGAAATTATCCACCAGTGCAAGTCACACAGAAATCTGAGTCCTCTGTCACGGGGTTCTTAAGTAGGGGCTGGGGAATTTGTGTGGAACTCCTGGAAAGGGCTCGGGGTGAATTCCTGGGGCAGGAGCACGGCACCAGCTGGAGCTCAGGGAAATGCAGGATGTGTCCAGGAGAAGGTTTCTGCACCACAGGGAATCTGAACCCCTTCCCAGAATCACAGGGAAGCAGGAGCTGTCTTTGGGATCCCACACCAAAGTGTGAAGGTGGTTCCTACAAGGTTAATATGGCCTCAAAATTAGAGGCAACTCAGTGGGAATAAACTTCCACCTTCTCTCCCAGCTCTGGGACTGGGACTTACACATGGAGTGTCCTTTTGGAACACTGAGTCCCAGGATGGTTTGGCTTGGGAGGGACCTTAAAGACCATCCAGTGCCACCCCCTCCATGGGCAGGGACACCTTCCACCAGCCCAGGTTGCTCCAAGCCCCGTCCAACCTGGCCTTGGACACTTGCAGGATGGGGCAGCCACAGCTTCTCTGGGCAACCTGTGCCAGGGCCTCCCCACCCCCAGAACCAGGAATTCCTTCCCAATATCCCACCTAAATCTCTCCCCTTTAGTTTAAAACCACATCCCCTTGTGGTACCACCTGCCCATGTAAAAAAATCACTCTCCCTCTTTTCTAGAAGCCCCAAAACTTTCCACATAAATAAAGAGTATTGAAGTCTTCAAGTCTTCAGCACAACTCAGGGACACAGATAAAACCTCACAAAAGTCTCAAAACAAAGTGACCATTCCCTACTGGGACATTGGCACTCGGGGCACAGTTTATTTGTCACACACAGGTGAGGGATGGGCAAACAACCCCACAAAACCACAGTAAAATTTGTTATATAACTGATTATATTATCAGGGAATTTTTATTAATTATATTAAAAAGATGTATTATTTTAAAATATACATTATATGATCTATTATATAATGGTATAGAAATATATATTATATAATTATACATAAGTATATAATGTATTCTATAATTCTATAGAAATACAAAAAACATTATATAATTTTAAAGACATCTATTCTATATTATAAAATTTTATAGAACTATATCTTCATATATTAAAATATATTAAACCCAAAACATATTAATTATACTACCAATAAATCATTTGTAATAACAAAATTATTATTCATTAATCATTGAAATTTATTCTCTTATCAGTACATACCATCAGTGTCCCCTGTGCTGAAGACAAGTGAGCAGCACTTCCAGGGCCACTCCAAGCTTTTATCATTCCCTGGAGCTCAGTGAGCTGCTGACACCTTTAGCACCTGGAAAAGCTCTTCCCGCAGGGAATACTCACTTGTTGAGGTCCACCTCGTAGGTCTGCATGCGGGGTTTGTCCCCAGCTTTGTCGGGGTCCCATCTGTAGATGGCAAATTTCTTGAGCCGTGGTGCTGCCGCCGCCGCCGTCTGGGCTCCCCGGCACTCCTGGATCCGGCACTCCTGGATCCGCAGGGAAAACTGCCCTCAGCTCCCTCCACGGGCCTTGGGGCCAGGGAACAGGGTGACAGGAGGCAGCACTGCTTTGTATTTGGGGATTTGGAGAGGTTTGGGAACATCCTGACAAGGATTTGTGGCAGTGGTGTAACCCAGTGATGCAACCCCCCCCCCCCCATCCTGGGGCTCCCTCCTCCATGGGGTACTGGAGATAATCCTAAAATTAAGGGGCTCCCACAGGTGTTCCTGCAGGCACCGTGGCCTTCAAACCCTGCAGGCTCTCCCTGCCCCCAAATTACCTACAGAAGTTCCTAAATACTCCCTACCCAGCTCCAGGCCAACAAACCACCTCCTCCCGCTATTCCCCCAGGGAGCTTCTTCCTCCTCCAGGCCACCTTCCCATCTCAGATTTCCCTAAATCACTCCACATCCCTATTCCTCCTGTTCCCACACCTCTTCCCAACCCCTTTCTGGTGCATTTCTCCTTCTCCCAATTTCCTGTCAACCTTTATCTCCCCCTAAACCATTCCCAGACCCTTTCCTGCTTCTCTTTGCCCCCAGACCCTCCTCAGCATCCCCCTCACCGACCCTCTTCCCCCTCAGCTCATCCTCCTTTTCCCACCCACTCTTCCCACCTTTTAGCCCATCCTGGACCCCCTCCAGCCCCCTGCCCAGAGCCCCCTCTGCCACCCCTCACCTCCCTTCCCAAACTCCCTCCAGCCCCCTCTGCCACTGACCCTCTTGTCCCGCAGCCCACCCCCTTCTCCCCTTTTACCGCATCCCAGACCCGTCCAGCCCTCTCAGCCTCCTCTCCCATCCCTCCCCTCCTGTCCATTCCCAAATCCCACAGACCCTCTTCAACTCCCACACATCTCCCCCAACCGCCTCTGCCACTGATCCACTTCACACCCGCCTTCTCCCACCGACTCCTCCCTGTTTCACCGCATCCCGGACCCCGTCCTGCCCCACAGCCCCTGCCCAGAGCCCCTTCTCCCACCCCTTCCCTCCTGCCCATCCCCAGCTCCCACACATTCCCCCCAACTCCCTCTGCCACTGATCCTCTTCCCACTGCCCTTCTCCCACCCACTCTTCCCATCTTACCCCGCACCCCGGACCCCGTCCTGCCCCACAGCCCCCTCCCTCCATCCCCCTCTCCCACCCCTCACCTCCTTCCCCTCCTGCCCAATCCCAAATCCGACACACCCCTTCCAGCCCCCCATCTCTCTCCACAGTCCCTCCAGCCTCCCCTCTGCCCCCTGTCCCTCCTCCCCGCGCCTCCCCCCCGAGCCCCCCAGCTCCCTCACCGCCCGCGGCCCGGCCCGCAGGAGCTGCGCGGGGACGCGGTGCCTCAAGGAGACTCCGAGCGCGGCCGCCGCCATCTTGGCGCTGCGCAGTTCCGAGCCCGCCGGAAGTGACCCCGGCGCCGCCATGTTGTGCGCTGAGGGGGAGGCGGGCGCCCTCCGCCATCTTGGGTGCGGCGGCGGCCTCAGGGCAGGCGCCATGTTGAGTGTGGCGCGCCCTGCGGTACAAAGCGGGCTGGCGGGGCCAGGACACCTAAATCCCTCCTTTTTTTTGGGTGTGAATCCCACAAAAATGACCCCTTGTTTTTTTCATCATTAATTCCCGGCCTCATTGCATTTGCACGGAGGTGCCCACACCCTCCCCTCACACAGGGGACCTGCCCCAACACCAAGCGGGGCAAAATGGCGGGTGCGGGGGGTTGAAGAATGACAGAACCATTGGGGTTGGAAAAGCCCTCCCAGATCATCAAGTCCAACCTGTGACCGATCCCCCCCTTGTCACCCAGACCATGGCAATTAGTGCCATGTCTAGTCTTCCCTTAAACAGCTCCAGGGACGGCGATTCCACCACCTCCCTGTGCAGCCCCTTGCAAAAAAATGCCACCCCCTCCTCTGAGGGCTTCTGTCCCTTTCTCTCACGATTATTACCCATTATTATTGAATTTCACGACTTTTTCCTCACAGCAAGTTTATTTATGAAGTGAGTTGTGACCAAAACATGCCGAAAAAGCCACTGGGGGCAAAGGTGGAGGGAAGAAGAGAACAAGGAGGAGGAGGGTGAAGAAGAGCAAGAGGAGGAGGCGAAGGTCTCAGTATTGTTACCAAACAAGTTTTTTTTTAAAAAGGAGTTTATGCAGCAGTGGGGGAAATGCTGAGAGATTTAATCCATGGAATAGATGAGGGATGACAGGCAAGCTATGGGTGATGTCCATGTGTTAGAAAAACAAAAGTTTGGGGCTTGATGTACTTTGGTGTTCTCAGACCTGGGGGAGGAAGGTTAACAAAGCCTAGGAGAGAAATTTATTGTTGAGACTTGGACACCAGGAATGTAGGATTTATAAAGCACAAAGACACAGAAACCAGAGATGAAGAGCAAACTACCAAAGACCATTACTGAGACTCTCCCTATATGGGAAAGAGATAATAAAAAGACTGAAAATTAGCATGAGAAGCAAAAAATCAACAACAAATAGAAGATAGAATACTAATTAATTAGGAGAACTGTGTAACTTGTAAACCAATGGACACCAATTCCTTAATTTGCTAGAATTTATAAATAGTTGAAAGTTTTGATAACTGATGTACATGCTTTGTGGAGTGTTCTCCATGTACCTCAGTGTTGATTAACATTGACTTTCCAATCCAACAAACTGGTTAGAGAGTTTATTTCACAATTTTTGGTGACATGGTTGTTCCTTGAACACCTCCAAGGATGATGATTCTACCACCTTCCAAAAACTTCTACCCTCCCAAAAAAATTGCCCCCTCACCCCTCTGAGGGCTTCCCTCCCTTTCTCACGCAATTACTACCCATTCTTATTTATTTTCATGACTTTTTCCTCACAGCAAATATATTTATTAAGTCAATCACAAGCAACACACACTGAAAAAGCCACTGGGGAGGAGGGAGGAGAGAGAAGGAGGAGGAAGAGGAGGAGGAGGAAGAGGAGAAGAAGGTCTTGCTATGGCGTGAAGTGCCACCATTTGAAGGTGAAGGGCCGTCGCTGGACGTTGGTGCCGCACCGGACCTCGCCCAGGCTGCCGTGGTAGGAGGCCACCTCCTCGAGGAAGCGGCAGCTCAGACCCAGCGGCTCCAGGAGGGAGCGGATCCGCTGCTCCAGGCAACATTCCCCCGCCGTCACGGGGCCGAAGGGTTTGGGGATGCCCAACTCCTTGGCCAGGACGATCATGGTGACCTGTGGGGTGACACCGGGGGAGATCAGTGGCGTCGGGGTTGATGACAGCCGAGGGAAGGTGTTGGTCACCCTCCTCCATCAGCCCCAGCCCTCAGCCCATCAACATTGATTTCTGCAGCCACCCTCCCACAGAATTCCAAATCCAACATAATTTCCCCTTTTTTTATCATTAAAACCTACCTCACAATCGCAATTTCACTGCTTTGAGAGGGTTTTTGCCTAAAACCCCACTGAAAGCAGCGCAAAGCCACAAAGTTATGTTAGGCCTGCTGAATGGAGATATTTCCTTTTTCTAGACAGCTGATTTGTTTTGGGACAACTTTAGGGACTCATCCTGGCTGATTAAGCTGGTTTTTGGAGAGGACCTGAGGAGTGGGAACCCCCTCACCGTGTTGGGGAAATATGGCACAGCTTTGCCCTGCTTGTCGAGCTTGAAGAGGGCGGGCAGGTCGATGATGTCCTCCTCCATCAATCCCAGCTCCTTCTTGAGGATATCCCTGTTCCAGTCGATGCAGCGCTGGAGGGGATGGAGAAGGGCGGGTTGAGGGGGGGACACACATGGGCACAGTCCCTCAAACCATCTCATGCAGGAGAAGAGCCAAAATACACCACCTCCCTTTGCACCACCCTGGGGCAGTTTTTGCAAGAAATATGAATTATTACCAAAAATGTCAGTTCTTACCTGGACATACTGGTTCTGCTGCGCCAGGATGTCATTGGAAAGGACCTTGTTAATGGTGACTCGTTTCGTGTCTGTCCCCGAGTAGCCTAAAAATGCAACGTCCCATCAAAATGAAGCCTGGCTTAGGGTGGGGTACAGAGATGGATAGAGTCCCCTGTATCCCAGTTTCCTGAGCTTGGAGTAGGGCTGCTGGAGTCACAATTTTTAGTGTATTGGGAAAGTGAGGGAAGAAAAGCTCTGCCCATTGGAAAGAGCACTGGAAAGGTCTTGTCATCCATCTTCCTGCCCACAGGAATCATTCTCTGCTGAATTTCTCCAGACCATCCACCGCCAGGATTTGGATCCACCCCCTGGTTTGGGGCCGCCTGGGTCTTCTCAGTGACCTTGAGGGACCCGTGGAGATATGGAGACGTGCTTCCAACCCCATCACGGATCAAAATCCCAAAGAAAGGATTCCCAAAGCGACAAAACGGTGCTAATTTGGGTAACGTGAGAGCCACCAGTTGTCCCACTCCTTGCTGGAGCTCCGCTGGCATTTGGAGATGCTCCATCCCACCAACCAAGCATCCCCTCCATGCAGAGGGCTTTATCCCTGCCATCCCACTCACTTCCCAAAATAGGCTGTGAGGAGGCTGAGGGTGGTGGGCGGGCATCCCGTTTGCCAGCTGTGAAGGACAACCGGGTGGGACGATGTCCCCACGTGGCCCTGAGTCCCCCTGTCCCTCTGGCTGCCCTCAGCTCGGCTGCTGCGGCTCCACTGACACCAAACCCACCCAGAGCCACCTGTGTCCCCTTGCCTTTGAACATGGTGGCTTCTCCCTGGCCTTCCTTCTGCTTCTCCCGGAAAAGCTTGTAGCACGCGGCAGGACTGGCCATCAGCATCCGGAATCGCTGTGGGAAGGCGGGAAGAAGAGGAGTCACCCAGAGGGAATTTTCCAGAGCCTCGGGAGACCCCAGGAACTTACTTTTGCAAAGAACCTGTGCTAAAACTCTTCGAATTAGGTGTCTTTGCTGCTATTTAGTGCCTTTTTTAATGCTTGGAGGGTTTGTGGGGAACGTGTGACTTTTTCGAGTCATCCAGGTCAAGGCTTGGTTTTCTAAGGGAAAAGTCTTGTGTCAGGGTTTCCCTGAGGGAAAAACCTGTATCAGAAGCAGCAAAAACCGTGATAGAGGAAAGAGAAATGTTCTGGAAATATCTGGGAGAAGCTGAGCTGCTGGAAATCTCCAGGCTCATGGATTTGCATGGGAATCTTGAGGTTTAAATTTCTTGGACTACCTGTGCAGGCATCGTTTTCCTTCTGTTTCTGTTAATTATTCGCTCAGCAAGTCCCTTTTTGTGCTCAGATCCCTCATTTTGGGGACAGGAGTGAAACCCAAGAAATGAGTTTTGGGGTTTTTCCTACAGGTGACCTAATAGGATTTAGTATCTTGGAAGAGGAACACCAAAGGGATGTGGGATCTTGGGGTACCTTTTTGTCCGAGGTGGGCACGAACGTGAGGAACTCGTTGACGTTGCCCACAGCCAACCAGTCAGAGTAGAGCTCCACGGGAGCCTGGACTCGCTGGGCATGGAGGAAATCCCTCACCATCCTGGTCATCCTCCTCCCTGCGGATCTGGGAGTGAAATCCCCGAGAGAGGGAATGCGAGGATAAGGATTTATCCATCAACATGTACTCAGACATAAATTGCCACCAAGATGGAGGAGACTGAGCACACCCACCCCTTTCACAGCCACTCAGGGAAGGTCTAATTAACCCAATTAACCCAATTAACATTAATTTGATAATATTTCGGGGCTCTTGTGGTTCCTTTGCTCCCGAATCCGTGTGTTCCCCATGCCTTACGTGGGGAAGCTGCTGCCGATGAGGATCCTGCCCAGGGGATACTCCTTCCCCCCCACGGACACAGGTGGACTGACCTCCAGGTTGCCGAAGGAGTCGAGGCTGGTGATGGCTTCAAAGAGGGGCTCCTTGTGCACATACCCGAAATCAGAGCCCTGGGAAAAGAGGGATCACTGCCCTGAGTCCCTCCTGCCTCCGGGGTTTGATCCTCCAGCCGGGGTCAGACCTGCTCCACTGGGTAAACACAGCAAGAGGAGGCCCGTCCATGGGTGAGGAGAGGGGAAAGGAAAGGCGAGAGGAGAAAGGTCTCTGGGTCATGGAGGCTCGGGAATAAACGGCAAAATCCAGGAGCAGAGCTGAGGTGTTGAGATCCCAGATCTCCTCTGCTATCCCATAGCCAAGAGTTAAGTGTCCACATTAGGCTAATTAGTGCTGGGGCAGCCCCGGAGCGGAGCTTCTGGATGGCTCTTCCTGAGTGGGATGAACTGCAGCCCCTGAGGGTGAGTCCCAGAGCCACCCAAAGGGCTGTACGGCACTTAAATCCTGCTTAAGCCCTGATTTCCAGGTCTTAATATATCTGGGACTGAGGGTGTCGTGAGTGCAGGGTAATTAACTCTTGGCTGTGATGTGTCAAAGCCCAAGGGGGAGATTGTGGAGTTAAAAACAGGGCAAAAATGGAAACGATGGGACACAATTCCTGCCATGGACCTGTCCTTGATCTCCGGTTTGAGTCAACACGGGCTTGGAGCTCCCGGCAGCCCCTGGGACCAGATCAGGTATCTGTTAGGTTGGAGTTAAATCCCAATCACTTATCAGGGTTGGGTTTCCATGGGGATAAACCAAATATACAGGTCGGGAAAATGAGCAGGGAGACCCGACAGTGCTTGACTTCCATCTAGAAATTCCTTTTTTTCAATTGAGGGTGTTTGCAGAAGCCGGGATAGAGAGAGCACAGCTTTCCCTGAGGCTCCCCGTGGGGTTTTGGGGAGTCTCTGGGGGATGGCTGGGATCAGCTCCTCTCTCCGGGTGCTGAGGGGGGGTGAGCATGAAACACCTGCTCTCAGCTTGTTTCAGTTTAATAAACCACGGAGCCCCTCCGGTTTCAACTGTCAAGGCGCTGGTTCATCCCAGGTTTGCGGGTCGCATCCAAGTCCTATCAGTTCCCCGTTGATTTTGAGGGGCTAATTCCCTGCCGGCTCCGTTTTCCCTGGCGCGGGGTCCCAGGGCTTAGGGCTTGGCCGGGGCGCGAGGAGGACCCCGTGCGTGCCGAGTTTGGCTCAATATTCCGAGCTGGAAAATGAGATTGGAACGATAGCGTCGGGGATTAGGGGAGGCTTCAAAGCAGAAATCGGAGAATAATGTGTTAGCGGCTCCCAAGGCTGAAATTGCTTCCCTAAGTAGGGAGCAAAGCAATTCCTAAAGAGGGCAGATCCGAGCGGGCGCCCGCTTATTCGCTATTGCCACCCGCCGCATGACTCCGAGACTCTATGTACTCATGTCAGGCATGAGAAAAGATGGATTTCAATGCTCCTGAAAGCTCTTAACCTTCCCCAAAGTGACAGAAAAAGTGACTCGTCCTCTTCTCCCATTACTGGCGGAGAGAGGATCCGGGCTGAGGCTGTTGCCAGCGCCCGCTGGGAGTGTGGGACAGCGATTCCGTGGCTATTTGGGGGTGTCCTGCCCTTTCTGCATGGTGGGATCTCAAAGGGATCATCTTTTTTTCCATGCTTGTCTTTGCTGGGCTCTGCCAAATCGCCCTCTGCGGGGTCACCGCCATCCCGGCACGCCCTGCCCATGGCTGGCCCTTTGCCTTGGCAAAGAAGCCCCACGGGGATGTCGTTGGCAGCTTGTTCTCTTCCAAGGAAGTAAGTTGACCCCTCTCATGCTTCCCTTTCCTCTCCTGCTCGGAAGCTGCTGGATATTCACGGGCATAGGGGAGGAAAGGAAAAACCAGCCCACCACTGGGGTGCTGAGGGTGAAGAATTCCAGTCCCAGAGCTTGGCAGGAATCTTTCATTCCCAGAGGCGTGAGCTCCTCCTTTCCTCTCTCACCCAACACCTTCTGATCCCTGCTTTGAGGGGGAGTAAGGCTGTTGGTGTGCTCCCAACTGGAAGTGGATGGGATGGTATCTCCATGCAGAGCTGTTAAACTCATTTTCCAGGCAATTCCTTGTATGGCCTCCAAGGAGCCAAGTGCCAGGAGGGTTTTAGGAGTGGGGAATTACATGAGGAATAAAACCTGCAAGCTGCTCCTCAGGCAATGCAAGCAAATCCTTCTCTTACCAGCAGCTCCTTGACGGGGAGTTGCTCCATCCCTCTATCCCGAGGGGAATCCAGCACCACTGGGAAGCTCTTTTGGGGAGCGTGGGTGTAGCCAAACTCAATCTCATCCTGAAGAAGGGAGGAAATCACACGTGGGGCACAGGAAAGAAAAGTTTTTCCCTGCCTCTGGAGCCCCCCTACCTGCATCCAGCGATCCCCACGGTTGGTGTATCCGAAGCAAACCTTCAGCTTGCAGCCGGCCTTGGTCACCAGGGTCTGGATCTCCTTGGTGAACAGGTAGTTGTCCTTCATGCTGGGAGAGGGGATGGCAGGAGAGAAGGAGATGAAGGGTGGATATTGCCTCTGCCCAGTCTGTCTCCAGGACTGGTTTGGCCGGGAATGCCCTCCCCTGGCCTCACCTGCAGAGGAAGACATTCACCGGTGCCAGGGTGTTGGGGGTCATGATCCACGGAGCCACCCGGAACACCACTGTGTCTGTGAAGGCTGGAGTGTGGGGGATACCCTGAGGGAGCAAGCGGGAATCGGGGTCTGTCCACACACTGTACCCTTCCCCTGAGGTTGTTTTTGGGGTTAATTAATGGGGATCGCTCTCCATTCCCTCCCCATCCCCTTCTCCAGGATAGCTGCAACAAGGCACCCCATCTGCACCCCTTTCCTGGAGCTCCCAGACCTCAGCCAGCGTCTCCAGGAGGCTGACATGGATGGAGACCAGCCCAGAGAAGGAATCATCGGGAAAGCAGAGCCCCTGGACGAAGAAGTCGAGCTCGGCAGCCCCGCCAGGGTAGGACACGATGTGGAACAGCTTCCTGCAGCCCAGCACCTGCACATAGCGCTGCCCAAAGAAGGGATCTGCAAGGAAAGGGGGGAAATGGGACAATTCCAAGCTTTCATTGGTGTTCCAAGCCTATTTCCTTGTGCAAGGAGGACTCACAGTCCCTCTGTGCTGGAGTTTTTCCACCTCTGTGGAGATACAACTTTGTCTGTTAGAACCACCTGAAAACAGGACTGAAGGATTTTGCAATTTTGTCGTGGACAAGGAGTATGAGGAAAAATATCTCGGCCTTTCCTTGGATGGAGCAGCCACTGGAAAGGCATTTTCATGGAGTTTCTGCTCATCCATGGGATGAAAAGGCCACCAGGTTGACAGGGAGGGACGGTAGAGAAGAAAGGGGCAGAGGAGGAAGAGAAAGAAGAGGAAGGGGCAGATAAGGCAGAGGAGGAAGGGGCAGAAGAGGAGGAGGCAGAGGAGGAGAGGAGGAAGGACTTACTCTGCACATGGAACACCCCAACCCTGTCGGCGTCATGGACAGAAACAGAGAGAACGATTTCGTACCCCCGGGGCAGGCGCTGGGGCCCCTCCATCCTCAGCACCATCTGAGCCATGTCTCCCAAATCTGGGGGGCAAACAACAAAATTAGGAGATGTCGTATATGCTCCCTCCTGGAGTTTGCACCTCCTTCCCAAGAAAGCTGCTCTTCCCTCGTCACCACCCTTTGCAACCTGGAAAAACAAGCCCTGCTCCTGCTGGCGAAGCTCGTGCCTTGTGCTGGGAAACAAATGCCCTTTTCAGCTTTTATTTTCCCTCCTCACCCCTGGCACGGCCCGTCCTTGACCTCAGAAACCTGATGGGCACCGGCTCCATGTGGTTTTAGTTTTCCAGGAACAGGTGGGTGTATTCCTGGCTGCCTCATCCCGAGCTCCTTTCACCTGGGTGAGGCAGCCCTGGTGATTTTTTGGGCTCAGCTTCACGGCTCTGCTTGGCCACAAATGCTTTGAGTGTCATGAAATGCAAAAAAATTCCCACGTGGGAAGCATATCCAACAGCTGGCAGAGAGCAGCTGGTTCCTGAGCAAAATTCCATCCCAAAAAATGTTCGAGAGGGGGAATCATGGAGGATTTTTGGGAAGCTCTGTTACCTTCTTTGTTGAACACCTGCTCGTTGTCGCAGTCGGACGCCGGAGCGGAGGGAATCTCCTTGTCACAGCCGACCAGCAGGATGGCCCCGTGTCCCTCGGGACCCCAGCTCCAGCTGGCCTGCAACAGCCCACTGAGGCTCAGCAAGCTCAGCCTCAGGCAAGCCCATGGATTTTCCATGTGGAGGGAGAGGGGTTACCTTGTTGGGGCTGTTCCTCTCCACCACGCCGTCCTGGTCTGCGTCAACGTCCAGGGAGATCCCTGGATGGACAGGATGGGTTTCACCCACCCATCATCCCAGGGCATGGCAAGGCTGGGTGGGAGAAAAAGCCCCCCCACACCCGGCAAACGTGGGTCTACCTGTCCCCCACCCACCCGAGGGATCAATGGGATGAGGATGGATTGTTGCACCCAGGAGTCTCCGTACTCACCGATGCCGGTGAGGAACACCCCAGCTTGGGTGATGGGCTTCCCTTCCTGTCCATAAAAGCTGACAGTGACCTGCAAACCCCCAGATCCCGGATTGGGGAAGGATGTTCTCCATCCGTGGAGGTCCCACACCCCAGTGTCCCATCCCTCACCTTGTTGTCGTTGACCTCAGTGCTGGGCTGGCTCATGCTGAACCTCAGGACCGTCCCCTCCTGCAGCGGCCACCGCGTCCCACTGCCGGGCACCGGCTCGGCCTCGTCACAGCCCCGGGACACCACATCCACAGTCACCCCCTCCGTGTGCTTCACCCCAAATAAAACCGCCCCGGCTGGGGCCGCCCTGCCAGAAACACTCCACGTTTGGAGAGGTTTGCACCCAAAACACTCGTTCTCACCGCAATTAATTCCACGGCCAAGACCGGGCACGCTGGCGTCACCACGCTCACCGCCGGCTCCTGCTGCCCTTTCCTGCCTCCCTGGGAGTTTGAGCTGTCCTTTTCTTTTAGGGCAGAAGATGCTGTTTTAGCACAAGGAGTATTTGAGCCAGTGCAGATTAGGATCTATAATGATCCCAACCAAGCCGCTGGAATTGAACTTGGGTTTAATGCCCTTCAGTGGAAAAATCCCTGTTTATTTTCCAGCTGGTGTTTGACAGGTCATCACGGCACCATGGCCGCTCCACTGAGACACTTTTCCATGGGAAACTCTAATTTGGGGCTGATTTTATCCAACTAATTTGGGGGTGATTTTATCCAACCCCAAAGCTGTCAGTGCTGCCCTGCTCCCAGTCCCATGTGCCCTTTCTCTTCCCCAGCCACTCCAAGCAACCCCTTCCCATCTTCTGGCTCCTTTTCCTGAATTTCTGCTTCCCAGCAGAAGATGCTGGTTTAGCACATTGGTATTTGTAGCCATTGGTGCAGATTAGGATCTCTAATAATCCCAGTCTAATTGGTGCTGCTGGAATTGAATTCGGGCTTGCACTTCAATGGAGAAATCCCTGTTTACTTTCCAGCCCGGGCAAACCCGGTGTTTAACAGCTCATCACAACACTGAGACACTTTTCCATGGGAAACTCTGAGTTGGGGCTGATTTTATCCAGCTAATTTGGGGGTGATTTTATCCAACCCCAAAGCTGTCGGTGCTGCACTACTCCCAGCCCAGGGTGCCCTTGCTCCTCCCCAGCCACCCCGTGCAACCCCTTCCCCTCTCCTGGCTCCTTTTCCCGAATTTCCCAGTCTTTCCAGGTTATTATTTTTGGGCTGTTTGCCACGACACCCGAGAGCTGGTGCCGGATCCCCGTTACGGCTTCATTGCTCAGATGGTTTCTGGATGCCGACGGTCCCACCAAACCTGCCCCGTCGGGGAGGGGGGAGGGAAGAAACCTGAGCACTCCTTTGCTCCTGCCTGGGTGTCTCTGAAATTGTTAAATTACTTTTAATTATACATGGAAAAACTGGTTCGGTTTCCTTGTTTCTTGGTTTTGGGAATCCCACCAGGAATTTGACCTGGAGAGGTGCCAGGGGAGTCGTAACTCTGCTGCTTGGCTTGAATATCAAGGGCGAGATTTGCAAAAGCAGCAAAGACCAGAATTAACCCCCAAATGAGCTTTTAAACTTTTTTCTTTTCTCCCTTGGGGGGAATAATTATCCTGAAATTCAACACGGGTTTTTTTAGGGAAGGTGGTGTGGGGATTTCCCACTTTCCCAAGACACATTTTTGTCACTAAATCTTGTTTTCCTTCCCTCTCCCAGCTGCATCCCTTCCTTTGCAGTCCATCCCTGTGGCTCCTGCTCATCCCTCTGCTCTCCAGCAGCATTCCAAGATGACACCGGATCAAACCCAGCATGGACTCAGGGTAAGCACTGCCTTGTGGAAATGGGGATGCTCGAAGCTTTCCTGGGATTTGTGCAGCCGTGCAAAGCCCAGGGTGGATTTTGCCCACAAAAAGGCGTCAGGGCCGCGGGGTTTGGGAAAGCAGGCGGGAAAATGAGGAGGGGGATTTGCAGGAGGGGTGAAGGTGAGGAGGAAGGTGGGGGTGCAGGAGGGAAGGTTGGGGTGTCCCACTCACCCGTGGACATCGGCGTGGATGCGGGAGCCCAGCACGCACAGGGCCTCGATGCGGTCCCCGGGCTGCAGCCGCAGTGTGCGGCCCCCTGGCACCTCCTGGCACTGCCCCGGCATCTCCTGGCCCTGTCCTGGCAGCACTGACCCCCAGCAGCACTGACCCCTGGCAGCACTGACCCCCGGCAGCACTGACCCCCGGCACCAGCCCCTGCTCTCCTCAGCCCCCGGCACCAGCCCCTGCTCCTCCTCCTCCTCGGACCACAGCCCGGCTCTGCTGGGCTGGGGATGACACTCTGCAGCCCAAAGGGAGGGGGAGGCTGGATTGGACCCTCTAAAGCCTCGGGAAGATGATCTCTGAGGGGAGGGAAGGGATGGAGAGGGAGGGCAGCTGGCCTGGAGCCTGCTCAGCTCCCAGCCCTATGCAAGGAGCTCCCCCAGCTGTCCCCAAATCCCTCCACTGTCTCCATGACCCCAAACGGGGAATCACCGACGTGGGGGCGATTTTCCAGCAGTTTGGATTTTGGCGTATCCGCCCTTTTTTTGCTCTCTAGGGAAAATCTCTGGCTGCTCTTGGGAGGCAGAAACACGGTTTCCCAGCCCTCAGGCGAGAGCAGAACTCTCCCTTTTTTCCCCCTGCTCATTTTCAAAGGGAAACTGGGAACCAGTTGCTGCTGAAGGGAAATCAGGGTGGTTTTGCCACCCCACGGAGCACGGCAGGAGCAATTGCTGCCCACGCAGCATTTGAATTATTTATTACCATCCAACTAAATATTCATTTCAGAACCCAAACTTCTGCCCCAGATTTTGGAAGCCACAAGCAATTAGTGACAAGCAGAAGCATTCAGGGTGATGTTCCCTATTTATATCCCTCTCGGGCTTCTCTTTTCCAGCCCTCGCTTCCCTGCGCGGCCGTGGTGCAGGGAATCGCCTCAAATCCAGTTTTCCATCTGAAAGAAATCCTGGCTTGGGTTTGGGTTTGTTTTTTTTTTTTTGCCATGATCTGAGCAAATGTGAGCGAGGACTTTGCTGAGCACAAAAAAAAGAGGCAGTTTTGCCACTTTTCTGCATATGCAAAAATGAGATTTGGGGCAACTGGGAGACTTTCTTAAACAATATAAATGTTCTCCCTGAGCAATATGAGAAAATAGAACCCACTTTGCTCCCAGGCTATGCAAAAACATTGGGAATTTGGATTAAATGACCCCCAGCTTAGACATCCCGGTCCAGGATTTGCCCTGGAATATGTTCCATCTCCCAAAAAGCGTCTGGTTTGTCTGTGTGACCCTCGTCTGTTTAAACCACCAGGGGAAACAAACACTCCTGAAAGAGGAACCAGAAAGAGAAATAATTTAAAAAGAGAAAAAATAGAAAGAAACCCAAACCACCTCGTGTTTGCACCAGCAGGTTCTGCTGTCCAGCACTGCAGGAGACTTGTTTTCCCTCTTTTTACCCCAAAACAGCTGGAATTGCGTGGGCAGGGATGGCTTCACCTCCCTGCGATCTGTGGGCTGGGAAAATAGAGGTGTAAAATCATCAGTTTGGAAGAAAACTATTAAAAAACCAGCTTCTCTTTCATCATTTTCACTTCCCAATTCCTGCCCCCCCTGAATCTGGTGTTTCAGTTGTCAGGGAGGAGAACAAATGTGATTTAAATCCTCCTTTGCTTAAAAAAACCCAACCCAACCCCAAATCCCTCCCATCTCATAAAGAGGTTTTGGCATCACTTGGGAATTTTAAAATCAGTAGGATTTTGAGCTGGTTTGTTTTAGTAATTGATATGTTAATGTATTTGTAGCCCTCTTGGTGTGATGGTGCTGGAATTTGCCAGCCCCTGGAATTTGCCAGACAGAAGGAAATCTGTGATCCCATGGGAGCGAGTGTTACCTGCTAACAAAGATGGGATTGAAACCCTGGGGGTTCTGGGTGTTTTTGGGTCACCCTGAGGGATTTTTGGGCTCGTTTGTGCTTCCCTGGGAGGAGGCAACAAAACAAAACAGAGGAAAATGCCCTGTTTGGGGGGAAAACCAAAGGAGGAGCTGCTGGATTGAGTGGAAAAGGGGTGGAAGAGACCATTTCCCCTCCACTGCACTGGTCCCTGTCTTTGAGGGTTTTTGGCAGCCAGGTTTGGTCTTCAGAAGCCATGTGGGGTCTTTCAAAGCTTCTTGGGATCTTGGAAAGCCGTTGGGGGGTCTTTAAAATCTTCTCAGAGTCTTTGCAACCCTTCTGGGGTCTCCTAAAGCTTCCCAGTGACTTACGACCCTTTGGGATTCTTTGCCAACCATGCAAGGTCTTTATAGGCTTTCTAAGGTCTTTGCAAGGCTTTGGGGTCTCTTAAAGCTTCTTTGAGGTCTTTGGGAGCCTTTGTGGCTCTAAAGTCTTCTCAGAGTCTTTACAGCTCTGCTGAGGTCTCCTAAAGCTTCCCCGGGACTTTACAACCCTTTTTCTTTGCCACCCATTCAGGACCTTTCAAAGCTCCTTTGGGATCTTTGCAAGGCTTTTGGGGGTCTTTCAAAGCTTCTTGGGATCTTTGCAAGCCTCTGGAGTGTTCATGGAGCTGCTGGTGTTGGGAACAGGCACGAGGACCTGCCTGATCCGTCTCAGTGAAATCCTGGGTGACTCCATCCATGGTTTGTTAAATCAGCCTCAGTTTGTTCTACCAAAACGGGGGTTTTCAGGAGGCAAAAGCGCCTTTAGCGCTGCAGCTCCGCTCTGGGCTATCAGGTGGGAGATCAGCAGCCTCCCAGACACAGAGATATCCATGGATATCCGCAGGGAGATGTCTGGAGGCTCGTGGTTCCCTGGCTGTGGTCAGGCTGGTCAGAGGAGTTCTCTGGGTCCATCTTCAGATCAGATCAGATCAGCCAGACTGGGAGCTGCTCTGCATGAACTTCCCTGCTGCTGGGGGAGCTCTGCCTGCCCTCATTTCCAGCACCTGGGAACAGATCCCAGCTCTGGGGTTTGCAAACAGCCCCACGGAGCTGATTCCGGAGGGTTTTCCCCGAGGAACACCCAGAAGTGGGGCCCGGGGGGTTCAAACCCGGGGGGGCTGGATCAGGGATTTTGGGGTCATTCTGTGGCTCCCTTGTGTAGGCACGAGCCTTATTCCAATGAGTAGGAGGGAAATGTTCCCCTGTGGAGTCCTTCCAAGCTGACCTTTCACGTTTAGGAGGTGCAAACAGGTGCCCATCCCGAGAGAACCACGAGGTGCTGCCTGTTCCTGCCCGTTCCTGCCCGGAATTTGGGAAGAGGCAGCTCCGAGGAGGCCAAACCAACGCACTGGGGAGGATGAAGGCAAAGCTGAGCCCACCCCGGCATTGCTGCTGCCTCTGGAGGTCTTTGCAACACGCCCTGGAGAGGGGGGTGTTTATAGGGATATTTATAGGGCAGCCAATTGAATGCAAAGCTGGGGCAGAGCGTGGGCAGGGTGAGCACAGGGGGACGTGCACGGCTCCAGCCCCGGGGAAAAGCAGTTTTATGGGATGCTTTGCTCCTGGATTATGGGATGGAGCCTCCCTGCAGGCAGACGCCTGCGTTTGGTGGAGGAGAAAGGACGGAGGGGGATTTTTGGGGCTTTCTGGTTGCAAAGCTGGGAGATTTTCCAGGATTGGCACCAAAAAGCTCTTTTTACCAGTCCAAACCAGCATCTCCCCATTATTCCCTGGCTTCCAGCTGGGATGGGGAATGCTTGGTGGCTGTCTGGGATGCTCCAGCCCTGCTGTTACAGCTATGTGCCTAAAGAAAATAAACCCTCCTGCAAACCCCAGCGGGACTTGATAACTGGTTTGATGTCTTGCCCTATTGCAAGTAATTAGGCTGACATGGCTCTTAAAAGTTCCTGCCTGCAATTAGACATGCAGAGTAATAAATAAGGGGTAATTATCGGCTTAGGGAGATTATCAAACTTTCCTTGACGGAGTGGTGGTGCAGGATGGGTGAGAAGAAACGCCCCAGAGGGATCTGAGCTATTAATGGGATTCCCGGGGCAGCACTGAGGGGGGTCAGGTCTGGCTCAGTCGTGGCTAAAACCAGGCTGACGTTGGGCAAAAGCCAAAGTCAGGCCCAAAAGCAGGCGGGCCGAGCTCCTGCAGTTTGATGGACAGGCAGGATCCCATCTGTCATGTCCCAGGGATCTTAATGGCAACTTTCTCAGGACAAGGTGTTATTAGGAAGAAACACTCAGCTCTGAATGGGCCCCATGACTTAAAATGCTCATTCTGCCTGTGCACGGGCATGTCGGGCTAATAGCAGGTGGAGGAGGAAGAGGAGGGGAGTGGAGGTCCCACCCAACCCAGACGAGGTGTTTGGGGCCTGCCTGAGCCTCCGCAGGGATCGTGGTGGCTCCGAACGCCCGGGACTGAACGTGCCGGAAAAATCCACCTGGACCCGACAGAGCTCCGGGCTCTGCGTGTCCATCCCTCCCGCCCGGGTGTGATCCCAGGGGGATTTGGAGAAACACTCTCTGCTGAAGGCCCTGGTGCTCCCTGGGAGCCCAAAACCACTGTCCTCCCCCTCCCTGCAGATTACAGACCACGCCGGCCTGACCCCGTGGGGATTAAGGTGTGTTCCCTGTCCGGCACCGGGAACCAGCCGAGCAGGATACGGGGCTCCAATCCCAGCGGGCAGCAAGCTCAGCACCGTGCCCAGTCCAAACCAGTGCGACCAGCAGCCACGAGTGGGGAGCCCAACCTGCAACTCCCTTCAGGAGAGATGCTGCCGTGGCCAAACTCATCCTCAGAGGATGCTCTCGGAGCTCCTCACCCTCTTTTCCAGCTCTGCTTCTGCCCAGCTCCAAGTTTTAGGGATCCACGAGGTCCTTGAGAACCAGCACAATTACCAAATCTAGGAACACCAGGAGTTTGGGTTGGGCTGGCGTTTGGAAAATGGGGTTTTATCTGAAATCTCCAGCAAGGAGAGCTCTGGGAGAGCCCGGGAACCCCGCCGGTGTTCCCCACTGGAGCATCCCGCCGCTTCTCCAGGCTCCCACGGGCTTATTAAAGCCGTTCTCGCATCCGAGACACAGAGCTGGGGTTTTACTGCTGCAATTAAAGTCAGAGGGAGCCCTTTAATGTGTCCTGGCTGGGAGATGTGTAAAGCAGCCGGTTTGATCTCCCAAGGGAACGGCAGCTCCTCCGGCTGAGCACGCGCCGCTCGCTGCCCTGCCGGGGACTGGGCCCCCGACTCTGCTGAGCTCACTTGGACCTTCCCAGCTCCCAGGGGTTCCTGCCACTCCCAAAACCAGGTTTCTCCTCATTCCAGCTCTCTCCTGCCCATTGCATCCCTAAGCTGAGCACATCACCACACGAGGATGAGCAATGTGGCAACGGGACACTCTCGGTCCCTGTGTTGCCTTTTCCTCCATCTCAGCTCCATCCCCCAGACCTCCTTCCCACCTCAACGAGATTAATCTTGCCTGGCTTCCTCTTTGCAGGCAGGCAAATCCTCCTGGGATGGCCTGGAGAGAGATGGCTATCTCCAGTAATGCCACCTTCCAGCAGAGGGGATGATTCCTGTGGGATCTTTGCCCAAAAAACCCCAATCCCCTGAAACACAAGGTCCAAGCGAAACACGGAGAACTTTTAATTTCCACGGGAAGACTCTTGTTAGTTTGCTGTTTGTTGTTTTCCCCTTCCCTGCCAAACAAGCAGTTTTCCCTGTGCCCGTTTCTGCCCGTCTCCCATCCTCGGGACTTCTTCTGATGGGAAGGAGCGACCTGAGCAAACATTTCCTTTGGTCCAGCTTTGTTCAGGCTTTGCCCCGATGCTGCAGCCGAGGCTGTGAGTCACCTGTGCAGAGGCCACATGGAAAATTTGGGTTGTTTTAAAGAAAAAGCTTCATTTCAATGATAATATTGTAATAACCCCAAACAATCCCGTTGCGCTGCCGGAGGAGTAACACATGTTTAATGCATTAGAGCCTCGGAGGGTTTAGATGGAGCCGTAAAGGAATGAAAAGGGGGAGAAGGAAATCCCTAAAAGCTCAGTGCTGAGCATCCCAGGGCAGGGCTGGGTGTCACCTCTGCCCTGTGTCCCCTCCCCGGGGCCGCCCTATCGCCTCCATCTCCCCGAGCGGGGCGGCAGCTCGTTGGGTGCTGGAGGTGCTGGAGGTGGAGACGGCAGGGTCCCCTGGCCGAGCCCCGTCATCGAGGGAAGGAGGAGTTAAATTCCCCTGCCTTTTAATCCAGTCCTGCTGGTTTCCCTGCAAAGCCAGGCAGCAGCTTCCCTCCCATGCGGCCGCCGTGCCCGGCACACCATGCCCCAGCGTCACGTCATGCAGATGTCCACCAGCCACGCCACCTACGGCGTCTGCGTGCTGGGCACCGAGGTCTTCCTGGACACGCGCCGGTAAGGTCAGGCCGGGGGGTTCCTGCCATTTTCCGTAGGGCTGGTGGGGTTTGGAGGAGCCCAATGGTGTTTTGGAGCAGTGAGGGAAGCTCAGAGCTCATTTGGAGCCCACACCAGGAGCTCACCCAGCACTTGGAGGGCCGTGTCCCGCCGGGTGTGTTCCGGGGGGTTGTCCCCCGGGGAGGGATGTTGGCTCTGGCGAGGCGTCGAAGCGTTGCCGAGCCGTGACGGTTTGGAGGCAAAGCCTGAGCACACCCCGGCTAAACCTGGATCTATTTCTGGCTGGGAAAACATTGGGCAAGAGCAATTCAAGCTCAGCAACTTGGAGCTAAAACGGGCTGAAGGATAAAATGTGTGGCTCAGGCAGAAAAAATCCACCAGTGGGTTTTGCACGGGCAATTCCAGGAGAGGAGATTCTTCCGGAATTAAATACAGGGGTTGGTTTATTGGTCAGATACGAGGCTGTGTTTACCCTGCTGTTACAGGGTCATTATTTAATAAATCAGGTTTATAATGATACAGACAGGACGAGTCAGTCGGCATCGCAGCAATTATTGGGGTTGTGTGTTGGAGCCGGGCCAGGTTGTGCCGTCGTCCCCCTCCAAGGGCTTTGCACTGAGCTTTGCCTGCCCTAAAAGAGTCTTATTTTCTCCCTTAGCCAGATGGGAATATATAAAACCTATTATTTGCAATTTTTTTCCTGGTTTAGGACTCAAAGCACATTCAGATCTATTTAAACATGGGGCCTGAGCCCCAAAATGAGCTGATTTGGCTCTTCGGTAGCAAATTTGAACTTTGGACCAAAAAAGCAGATGGTGGATGCTTTTTCCACTAAAAAAATAGGATCATTTTATTCCAGGACAGCACCAGCTGGGGGGAACTTGGTGATTGATGCATCAAGTTTTGACCGTGGTTTGGGCTGTTTTGGGGCAGAAAACAGAGTTTGGTGGGAATCTGGTGATGATGAGGTGGGAGGGCTGTAAAATCAGGGCAACCCAAACTGGAGAAGTCAGGACATCCAACAGTGTGCAGGTGGATTCGCAACCAGGCAGTGAAATCAGGGCCAACTGACCCAAATTGGAGAAGTCATGATATCCTACAATGTTCAGGTGGATTCATGACTAGGGTTGTAAAACCAGAGCAAATAGATCCAGGCTGGAGGAGTCACGACATCCAACACTGTGCAGGTGGATTTGTGACGTTACACGATGTTGGAGATGGGGGATGACAAGGGAGATGGTGCTTTAATCTCCCCTTACAAGCTGCTGCAGGCACCAGGGATGCCGTGCCAAGAGCAACACCAGCAATAAATCTCCTCTGTGTCAGTTTTTTGATGTTCTCCCTTTTGTTCTCGCTGTTGAAATTTCCCACCTCGCTCCCTGTCGGAGGCTCCCGATGGCAGACAGGTCGGAGCACTCGTGCTCCCGGGATGGAGGTGCTGGGGCTGTAATGAGCAGGTAGGCAGCACTTCAAAGGCTGCCAAAGGATGTCATGCAGGTGGGGTGTGGGTTCTCCATGCTCGGATTTGGGCTCCGCTCCAAGTTGGAGCATCTCTCAGCTCCAGAGATGGTCCTGCAATAACCATCTCCCCAGATGGTTGACAATAAAAATTATCCTGGCTCTTTGTCAGGATTTTGTCACAGGATGCTGAAATTTTGGACTTTTTCTCAGTGTTGTGGAGGGAGGTTGGATGCCCAAACTTCAGCGATTCGCAATCCAGGCTTAACCACGGACGGACGTGCCGGAGCTCCAGCGGGAGCTCTGGTTGCTCAACACCACCACAGAGATAGGACACAGAAAACTCAACCATTTCATCACCCAAAGATGGTTTATGAGCCCTTTCCACCTGGTTAAGGCTGGATTTTAATTCCAGGTTCAAGCAGAGGAGAACTGGAGGGACAACTTGGTCTCTAACACAACGCTCTGTTTCAGATCTACCCCCAAAGCTGCCACGTCATTCGACGTCCACGCCACCTCGGCAGTCACGGTCCACATCATCCACAGCCCCACCACAAGGCCCATGATTAACTCCAGGTGGCCCCTGGATCCCGACATAGAGGTCGTGGTGACGATCGATGTCACCAGTAGGACTGTCAATGACAATAAGGTCAGTTGGGTTCTTATGCACTGAAACCAGAAAAATGAGTCCAATTTCCCAGGAAGACAGGGAGGGTTATGGGCAGCCCCTAAGCAGTCGAGTCAGTACTAGGTAGTGCTGACATTGAGCTTGTTTTCATGGGAAAACACTCAAACAGAATTGTGTAATTAGCATGTACCAAGAATGAAACTGAGAAGGAGAAGGAGATTCCATTTTGTACCCTCCCGATGACACAGTGGCAGTTGCAAAAGCTGGTGCCAGGCAGCAAAAATCCCCCAAACTTTGCTGTTTCCATGCCCATTTTTGTGCTGAACCAGGCAGAAACAGTTCAGGTGAACTAACTTGGCTGTTTCCATGCCCATTTTTGTGCTGAACTGGGCAGACACAGTTCGGGAAACTCTGATTAATGGAGAATGGCTCGAGTGAACCCTCCAAGAACTGCTTGGTTGGTCAATGCAATGAGTGAGGAGCCCTGCTCAGCTTTTTGGGATGTGGGCCATGATGTGGGGGTGTCTTTGCAGGTTAAGATTTCCTACTACGGCCGGGAGGGCAACGAGCTGGCGGTGGCCTGGCTGTACCTCACGTGTGTTGGTAGGTGTTCCACAAACCCGGGCCAGACCTCGCTGATGTCAAGAGCTGGTTGGGTTCGTGGGATGGGAGTTAAGTGGGGGGCGCGGGGAGGAGGTTTGGGTGTTCACCGGTGCTGACGAGCAAGAGGGAAACAATTAAAATGTTATTACGCTGCCTTATATGGTGCAAAAGAGAGGGGCTGGGCTGGGTCCCCACCCAGCACACCCCGAGCATCCTCCTCTGCTTGCCAACACCGGGCACTGGGACAAGAGGATCCAAGGGAGATCTCCTCACCCACCTTTGCCCAGCGTCCTCCTCCCCCTTGACCTCCATCACAGTTGGGGGGAGAGGGACGGGCACCAAAGTGTTGTCTGACCTATTTTAGAAGTTTAGGATGAGATGAATCATTCCCTCCAGATGCCTGTTTTTCCCTGCTGACTACAAAGGGAGTCTAGACAACCAGTCTGGATGCAGAAGCCTTCCACCTGGATGGATTCATTACCCTAAATTTAGGATTTTCTAAAGCACTCACATGACACCTGTGTCCTGAAGTCATGAATACGCCTCCCAAAATTGGGCCTGAAGAGGCTGAAGGTTTCCCACATCCCTCAGCTGATGGGCTCCATTGGAGCCATCTGGGGCTACCACGGCCACAGGGCTTTGGCCTTGCAAATGTTCTTCTCATGATTAGTCTTAGACTTTCCTTCCCAGCTTCTCCATGTCCTCCTCTCTGCTTAATCCTGGTATTTTCCATATGTGGCATATCCCACTCAGAGGAGGTTTTTTATTAGGGTTTGGGTGAGGTTGCTGGTAAACCTCTGCTTTGTAGCAGCAGAGGCAGAAATTTGGGCCAAGAACAGGAGGGAAAGTCCTTCTCAAGTGTTGCATCAAGCCTTGGAATTATTTAGGTGTTCACTCAACCACAGGGAAAGCACTTTTTTGTGCCTCCACCATGTTTTGACCTCATAAAAAACACAACTGTAAATGTGAAATTGGTGAAAACATAAAATACGCCATAAAATGGGGATGTCCCAGCTGGGGGAACCAAAATGGGAGAAGGCAGCTGGAAATCAAAGGGGGAAAGTCATGAAAAAGCCATTGGGTTGGATTTTCTACCAGCATTTTGTTTGAGATGTTGGGTCTGGAGCAGCTTTGGGGTGTGAAGGTGAGGTTGGTGCTGGATGAGCCCAAAATGGCACCAAGAGCTTGTTCTCCTGCCTGTGGTTCCTTCTCTTGATGTCTCAGATGTGTCCCTGGACGTGGACTGGAGCCGGAGCGGCAGAGTGAAGAGCAAAGGGAAGGACAAGGTAAGGAGGAGCTTTCCTGGAGGGGCAGTCCTGGCCTATCCATTTGTAGTCTTTTCCCTGAAAATCTCCAGGAAGGAGAGGGACTTGGGTGGTGTCTGAATTAGGGCAAATAACCTGGGAAATCCTCAACCTACTAATTGAGGAGGAAGAGTCTTTATTTTCTTATTTTGTGCCAAAATTTTCTACGTCTCCAGTCCAGCCCTGAGGATCCCGTAGGACAAAACCCTCTGCTTTTTCTTCCCTTTCCTTTCTTCTTTCTTTTCCTTTTTGGACTTGAAAGAGGCCACTAAATGAGTTTAGCAAACAGCCAGAGATTTACCCCTTTGGCGACAAATCTGCATATGCCCAAGCACTTAAGTTGGGCTAATTAAGTGCAGCCCAATCAACGGTGCAAATCGTGTATCGAGATGGGACGTGCCTCTGGAAACGGTGCAGCCTTGTCCAGAGGAGGCCTGGCAGATACTTTCTGCCTGGTCAGAAGACAAGATCTCTTCCAAGTAGTCTTTGCTGGCCCTGCTAGAAGCTGAGGTTCAGAAACTTAGTGCCTCGAAAGCATCACTGGGGTCTGGGTTGTCCTCCAAGCGTGGAGGACAGTGGGCGTTTCCCCGGTCAGTGAGGAGGATGGGATGGGGTGGGGGGAATCTTGCTCCAATACCCTTTTGGTGCTTCTCCCCCAGGCCCAGTGGACATGGGGTCCGGATGGACACGGTGCTGTGCTGCTGGTCAACTGTGACCGGGACAGCCCCGGCACGGGGGGGCCGGACAGCGGCCAGGCGGACGTACGGACCCCCGCAGGTCGGTGTCACCCACGGCCCGGGGGCACCCGAGGGCTCTCACTGGGGCCCTTCCCACTGGCAGCACCTCCATCCCCTCTCTCTGTGTCCCCTCTCTCCACCTTTCCCCCCCAGACCTGAAGGACATGTCCATCATGCTGCTGAGGACCCAGGGGCCCAGTGACACCTTTGCCGAGTACCAGGTGGTCCTGCACGTCTCCGAGACGGACGCGGATAAAGTGCGGGTTTTCCACGCTATCCGTGAGTATTCCTTCCTTCCTTCTTCCCCAGATATCCGAGCAGGACCCCAAGGTGAGCAAACCCTAAATTTTCCATTCATTGGGGCACCTCCATTTGCTGGAAACACTCGTTTATCCCCAAAGCTCCTCTGCCGCGGTGGAAGGTGGGGCTACACGGAAAAAATCAAGGGGGGAAAAAAGATCAAAAAAGGCTTTCCTCCACGAGGTTGATGAAATTTTGGCATTCCCGTGGAGCAGAAAGCCCAGCACCCCTTTGGCACGGGCAGTGACCCAGCCCCCAGAGCAGCCCATCCCGTTCTGCCTTTGAACGCCCCGGCAGCTCCGTCCCCAGCAGGTCCCTGCCGAAAATCAGGTCAGGGCAGCCAAGGGTATCATTAGATACTTAACTCGAGCCACACACCTTGAAAGGGTTGGACCTGAGGGTACGGAGTCCTCTTTGTCCCAGGAAGATCAAGTGTGTTCCCCAGGGAGGAGGAGGAGGCACCCCCGCTCCCCTCCAACCGCGCGGGCATCGGCCCTGCCGGGGCCTCCTGCCAGCCCAGGGCGGGTTGGTCACCGTGTCCTGGGCTGGTGTCTTGGTGGTTCTGCAGGGAGTGACTCACACCCCCACTACAAGCCCGTGCTGGGGCCGGACAAGCTCTCCTACGTGCTGGACCCCGTGGGCAGCGGGGAGAACACCTTCTACGTGGAAGGGTTGGCCTTCCCCGACAGGGGCTTCTCGGGGCTGGTTTCCTTCAGTGCCAGCTTGCTAGAGGTCCCTCATAAGGTACGTGAGGTTTGCCCCATCCCCTGAGCCCCCTCAGTGGCTGGGTTTCCAAGCACTGCTGGTTCTGCCCCTCACAGAATTCCCCGGGCACCCCGATTTTCACGGATACGGTGGTTTTCCGCGTGGCTCCCTGGATAATGACCCCCAACACCCAGCAGCCTCTGGAGGTTTTTGTCTGCAGGTAGGAAGAGTGTCACCCCACTGCTCTCCTGCCTTGGGGGACTCTTCAAGAAGGAGTTTTTGGCCCTTCTTTGCTGTGCAGCAACAACGGGGTGAGCCAGGCTTTGTGCATCCAGTACTGGGGGCAATATTTGGGAATGGAGCCCCATGTCACTGTTATTGCAATGCCAAGGAGAAAGGCTGGAGGCTGCTCTCCAGGTCTGTCCCATGCAGGACTGTTGCCCAGTGTGTTTAGAAGGGAGGAATGGGCTGCATGGTTGGGGTTGTGTGAACTTCTCGTGATCCTACTCCTCAGTCCCCCCTCTCCCTCCAGCATCAAGCAGGGCTCAGACTCCAATGAGGCCTTTCTGGAAGGGATCAAGGTCCTGCTGAAGAAAGCCAACTGCAAGCTGACCATCTGCTCAGAGCAGGACACCCGGAGCGACCGCTGGATCCAGGTCATCAATCCAGGCTTGTCCATCAATCCCTGCTTGTCCATCAGTCCAGGCTTGTCCATCAATCCCTGCTTGTCCATCAATCTGTGCTTGTCCATCAATCCATGCTTGTCCATCAATCCATGCTTGCTCTCCGTGGCTCTTCTGGTCCCTTACAGGCTCTTGGGGCACATAAGGTGTCACTCCCATTGCTGGCACCCCCTGGAGGGACTGGTTGCTTGGGAAGCACTTGGATGTCAGGGATAGACCAGGCAGCCGGGAACTGAAGCCAGGGAAATGCTGCTGGTGGTGGAAATCAGCACGGGCAGGGATGGGGTCCAGGAATCCTGGAACTGGAAGAGGGACACAGTGGGGCATTGGAAGAGGGGCCTCATTGCCAGAGGGACCCCGTGGGGCTTTGGAATAGGGTGTCTACTGCAAGAGGGCCCCCACTGAAAGAGGGGACCCCATGGGGCATTGCAAAGGTGACCCCACTGCAAAAGGGACCCCTTGGGATGTGGAAAGAAGGACTCCATGGGAGATTCCATGAGGGATCCCGTTGCAGGAGGGGACCTCATGGAGCATTGCAAGAGGGTCCCCACTGCAAGAGGGATCCCATGGGATTTTGAAGAGGGAACTCATTGCAGAAAGGACCCCATGGGATACTGCAAGGGGAACCCCATTGCAAAAGAGACCCTGTGGACTGTCAAAGGGGGTTCCCACTGCAAGAGACACCTGTGGGGCTCTGCCAGAGGGATCCCACTGAGAGGGATCCCATGAGAGCATTGCAAGAGAGTCCCTGTTGCAAAAGGGACCTCGAGGGGCATTGCACGAGGGACCCCATCACAAAAGGGACCCTGTGGGGCACTGCAAGAGGGTCTCCACTGCAAGAGAGGCCCTACGGGACATTGCAAGAGGGGCCCTGATGCCAGAGGGACCCCATGGGACATTCCATTGCAAAAGGGACCCCATGAAATATTGCAAGAGGGTTCCCACTGCCAAAGGGACCCCCTGGAGCTTTGGAGGAGGGTCTCCACTGTGGGAGGGACCCCACTGCAAGAGAGAACCCCAGGGGGCACAGCAGGAGGGGCCCCCACTGAAAGAGGGGACCCCTTGGGGCTGTACAAGAGGGTCTCCCCTGCAGGAAGGCCCCCCCATGCACCCCAGGAGGACAGTGGGCAGTGCCCTCCCTGTCCCTCATCCCTGCCCCTCTTCCTGCCCCTTGTGGGCCCGTGTTGTTCCCAGGGGTGTCCCGTGCTGGGTGGGGTGTCACCCCCAGGACACCCAGTTGTGGTTCAGGGCAAGAGCTGTGCCAGGCTCACCCCATTTCCTGCTCCACCCTCCCCACATCCCTGGGGAGATGCCTATCACCCTGCCCGGAGCCTTCCTCCTCTTCCTCCTCCTCCTCCTCTTCCCCCCGCAGGATGAGCTGGAGTTTGGCTACGTGGAAGCGCCACACAAGACCTTCCCCGTGGTCTTTGACTCTCCCAGGAACAGAGGATTGAAGGATTTTGCCTTTAAGAAGATCCTGGTGCGTCGTTGCAGCTGAAGCCCCTTTTCTCCCCCCGAAATTCCCCCTACGGAGGGTCCTTGGCACCACTTCCCTCCTCCTCTTCCCCAGGGCCCCGATTTTGGCTATGTGACCCGTGAACCCCCCGGGAAAAACATCACCAGCCTGGATTCCTTTGGCAACCTGGACGTCAGTCCCCCGGTGACGGTGCGAGGGAAGGAGTATCCCTTGGGAAGGATCCTGATCGGCAGCCCTCTGCCCTGGTGAGGAGCTGGGGGCTCCAGCCCTCCCTCTGGAATGTGGGGAAGCACCAAAAATCCTTGTCTGAGAAAAGGGGCACCTCTCACGGAGGAAACTTGGAATCAAAATGGGAATCAGGAGCCAGTTCCCACCAAATCCCAGACTTGACATGGGAACCATGTCGCTGTCCCTTCGTCCCTCACAAAGTCCTGCCCCCCTTCCCAGGCCTGTGGGGTTTGCTCTGATCCTGGATGCATCCAGGCTTGGAATTTTTTTCCCGACTTACTAAAAAGAGGAGCAGGGAAGTCCAGGAAAGGGTCAAATCCCGAGGAACTGGCAGTGCCTTTGCTCCGGGCAGTCGGTGCCTGGTGCCGCGGGAACAGCAGCGAACCCTCCACAAAGGAGGGGATTTCCCGGGAGAAACAACGACAGGAGCCATCCCGGCTGGGGCTGGGCCCGAATAACCAACGGGAGCTCCCACTGCTCCCGCGGGTCCGGCAGCAGGGAAATGGCATTTCCCAGCCTCTCTGGGCCCGTAATTATCCCTCATTAGCAGGGGGTTAATTAATGTTTTCCCAGCCTGTTGCCGTCTGTCTAAGAAAACTTCGCCCCCGCACAAAGTGCTGCAGGAGGAGGGATTTGGGAATCACAGGGACGGGAAAAAGGAAACCCAAAGGAGCCCAAGAACAGGGCATGGAATGCACCCACTGCCTATAAATACATATGGCCTAGATATATATTTGTATATATAATTGAGGGATATAGTAATATATTTATGCATTATATAAGGATGTATTAACATATTTATATATGATATTATTTATATTTATATATTAATATCTTAAGTAATATATAATATATAATATAAAGATGTATTAATATATTTTTATATAACATAGGGATATATTAATATATTTATATATAATGTAATGATATAGTATATTTTATATATAACACAGGGATATAGTAATATATTTTTATATATAACATAGGGATATATTAATCTATAACATATTTACACTAATGAGTAACATACAATAATATATAACATAGTTTTAATGATATATAATTGAGGTATTAGGTAGATATATCTGCATTAATATATAATTTATATTAATTAGATACAAATTTTTATATATAAATGTACATATAAACACATATTCATATACATATATAAAATGAACATAAATTATATCTTGATGTATATAATACATCTTGCACTATTTCCAGCCTCCCATAAAAATTGGACGTTTCCCATAAAAATTGGATGTTTCTTCTCCCCCTCCCCTGCTGTCCAGGGCAGGAGGGGGGTGAATTTTGGGGAGGGGGGCGATGGCCGCCCACCTTCTTCTGCTCCCTGTGCCCGCAGGGCCGCGGGCCGGCGCATGTCCAAGGCTGTCCGGGATTTCCTGTACGCCCAGAAGGTGCAGGCGCCGGTGGAGGTTTACTCGGAGTGGCTGAGCGTGGGCCACGTGGATGAATTCCTCACCTTCGTCCCGGCCTTCGACAGGAAGGTACCGAGCCCCGGAGCCTCCCTGCTCCTGCTGGAGCCAGAGCCAGCCCTGCTGCGGCTGCTGGGCCTCCACGGGGACATGGGGGGGCAGCTGCTTTTGGGGTGGCTTCCTGCAAGAGGAGAAGTCCGTGGGTGGCATCCCGTGATGCCTGGGGCTGGATTTGGGAGTCTCTCCAAAGGATGGGGGGATAGAACAGCGTGACCCCCGGGCTCTCCCCGCAGGGATTCCGGCTCCTCCTGGCCAGTCCCAACGCCTGCTACAAACTCTTCAAGGAGAAGCAGAGGCAGGGCCACGGCGAAGCCACCCAGTTCATTGGTAAGGGAGTGAGGACACCCCTGGTGTCCCTTCCCCTTGTCCCTTCCCTGTGTCCCTTCCCATGTCCCTCACTGCTCCCACCCCCATGCAGGGATGAAGGGCAGTGAGAGGAGGAGCATCGATGAGATCCTGGCGGACGAGTCGCTCAAGAGTGACAACAGGCACGTGCAGGTGGGTCTGTGAGCCCTGGGCATGGGGGGATCCGCTCTCCTCGCTCCCATGGCACTGCCGGGTCATTCCTGGGGGCAGAGATCCTGGGCAATGGCAGGAGTGGGCAAGGAGAGCAGCCAGGAAGGAGCCAGGCAGTGCTGGTCACCCCGAGGCCTTTGTCCCTCTGACAGATGCCCCGGGTGACACAGAGGGACAACTAAAGGACCAAGAGGTTACTTGGGTTGGGGGTGCAGTGGGAGTTGCTCAGAGAGATGGGGTGGGATGCATTGGAGCGGGTCAGGATCTGGGCAGGATGCAACGGGACCCCCCAAGTGTGGGATTTGAGGGGCTGGGACGGCCCAGGTGGCAATTCCAGGTCCCTTTTCCCCTCAGCGCTGCATCGACTGGAACCGCGACCTGCTGAAGCAGGAGCTGGGCCTGAGCGAGCAGGACATCATCGACATCCCCCAGCTCTTCATCCTCATGGGATCCCGCGCCGACGCCCTTTTCCCAGACATGGTGAGGCCTCCGACCCCTCCTTCCCCACCCAGCCCCGACACAGCCCCACCCCGGGGTGGCAAACACCGATATCTGTCCCTGCAGGTGAACATGCTGGTGCTGGGCAGGCACCTGGGCATCCCCAAGCCCTTCGGGCCCGTGGTGGGCGGGCAGTGCTGCCTGGAGCAGCGCGTGCGGGAGCTGCTCGAGCCCCTGGGCCTCACCTGCACCTTCATCGACGACTATTTCTCCTACCACGTCCTGTCCGGGGACGTTCACTGCGGCACCAACGTCCGCAGGAAGCCCTTCGCCTTCAAGTGGTGGCACGTGGTGCCTTGAGATCCCCGGGGACACACCCAGGTCCTGCCACTGGGGGTTGAAGGCGTGTTTAGTGCATCAGAAGACACATCAAAATAATAAAGGTTCTTGAAATAAAGGTTATTGAGCACCAAGGACATAGCTCTGCTGTCTCCCATCCTTCATGAGCAGCTCTTTCCCATCTCCCATCCTTCCTGAACACCAAGGGTGCATCTCTTCCCCATCTCCCATCCTTCCTTCCTCTGCTCTTGGCTTCGAAATGTCCTTTGAACCCTGCTTTTAAGCACGGGTGTGTGTGTTGGGAGCAGGGTGGGGGTTTATGGGAGACAACCCGGGACATGGAGGCTGCTCTGGGGTGGTCAGACCCCCCCCACTGCTAAAGGGTCTTACAGTCCCACATGGCAGGTTTGGAGCTGATAATCCCCTCCCAAATTCCCTGTATTGGCCAAAAACCACCTCCTGCTGGGCACCCCGGCTCCTGGCGTGGAGGCAGAGCCCCCCCTCCTCATCCGGATCATTTGACACCTTTTCAAGGAGAAAATTTCCGTCTCCTTCACCCCGGCCGCTCTTTGTCTCCCTCCTTTCATGGCCAGTGGAGCGCAGCATTTCCCTGTGCCTGGCACGAGGAACTGAAACCAGCCCGTACCCCGGGCACGGCTCAGCCCTGGGCAACCTCGGCAGCTATTCTGGGGCTAAAACCACTTATTTTGACCAATTTGCTTTCCTAGGAATGTTTCAGAGGTGTAACAGCACCTCCACTTCAAACTCCTGCCACACAGCAAACGGTGCGGGAGGATCTGGGGAGGGGACGCTCCCAAAAGGGTCACACATCCCATGGAACACCCCTCTTTTTGCCCAAAAAGCTGCTTTCTGAGCCCATTTTCCCTGTGAAACGCTGCTGAGTTTGCCGAGCCCTGAGGAGGGATATTAAATTCCAGCGGCGCGTGACCCCGTGGGGAGGTGGCGGTGGAACAGCTGCGGGACAACGGGCTCTCCCACGCCCAGACGAGGATTTAATTAAAACAAAGGCGATTAAACCCGCCGGGGGTCAGGCGTCCCTCAGGTGACATCCCCACCCCTCGCGGCACCCGGAGGACTGCGCGAACACCTTCAACCCTCGTCTAAAATTAGAATGAAAGGCAATTGTTCCAGCTAAACAAATGAAACCCTTCAGAGGGAGGAATCAGCCCCCGCTGAGCGCTGCGCTGGCACAGCCCCAGCTCGGCTCCGGTGTCGCCCTGAATATTTCACGGCGTGGGTTTAAGGGTGACCGCTCGCATCAGCGTTTCTTTGTGTTAACGGGAAAGCGAACCTCACCCCTGGACTTCTTAGAAGCCGCCGCTCCCCCCGGGGGTGTCTCGGGGTGCGCTTCCCCCCGCACCGATTCCCGCTCCGGGGAGCGCGGCCGGACCCCGCGCACGCCCAGCCCGGAGGTGGGATTAAAGCCGGGCTTTGGCTGATCCCCTCCCAGCGGCCAGGCTTTATAAATCCCCTCGTGCCAGCCTGCGCAGCACCCGAGGGTGCTCCTGGGGCTGCCGCGATGGCCCAGCAGCGCCGTGTCCAGCTGTCCGTCCAGCACCCCACCAGCACCGTGTGCGTGCTCGGCACGGAGCTCTCCCTGGATGTCCGATGGTAAGCGCAGGGAACGTCCCGTCTGCTTTCGTAACCTCTTTTATCCCGCTGATCAACGAGTAAAAATAGCCCAGAGCGGGGAGGGGGCGATGCTGCTGCTTTCGGGGGGTGTTGCCAGGGGATACCGGGGAAGGGGATGCTCCAACCGCGGCCGCAGCGGGACAGAGACCCCTCCCGGGGGAATTTCGGGCTGCAAAAAGTCCCCGTGGGAGCTTTAACGCCGAGTTTCACATCCTGGCCGGGATCCACCTGAAAACTGATAAATATTTCCGTGTTTTGGAGGGATGTGCAGAGCGAAACCATCGCGGCGGGGCCGGCCGGGCGTCACCTCCCGCCACCACTTCCTTGGCTCCAGCCCAAACAATTCGGGAGCTTTTCCAGCAGCGGGTTTTGCTTTTAGTTCCCTTTAAAACCCGTCTCAGGCCGCAGCAGCTGTGGGGGGTTATTTTCCTGAACGCCTCCAAACCCGCTGCCGGGAGCATCCCGGCCTCTCCCACTGGCCCCAGGGGAGGTTTTCCCCTCTTCCCGAGGGATGGATCCATGTTTCCCTTCTCCCGGATCAGGATTCGCGCTCCTGGGCCCATCGCCCGCGGCCTCTTGCGGAGTGAAACGAGCTCCAACCTGCCCAACCATCGAAGTTTTACTTCGTTCTTAAGGGCTGTGGCCGGTCGGGGCTCGTTGCCGGCGGAAATGCGAATATTTGGGATGCCCGTGGCAAAAATCCACCCCAAACAGCTCCAGGGTTGTGCTGGGATGGGATATCGCAGGATTTCTCACAGTTGGGCTTCACAGCCCAACACTTTGGGTAAAGGAATGAAATGAAGGGAAAGCGAAAATCAAAAACTGAAACGAAAATTTTTCCGATGAAAAGTTGTAAATAAACCCCAAGAAATTAAATTTAAAAAAAGGTAAATGTTAAAATTTCAAAATACAAAACTGAAGAAATTTGAAAGTTAACATTAAAAAGGAAAAAATAAGATTAAAATGAAAAAATTGTCATAATTGCATTTTCTGTGGCATTTTGCAAAATTCCTTGTCACAAATATTGCAAGATTTGGGGCATTTTGGGGGGATTAGTGCCATGAATTTCAGGGGATTTGTTGCCATTTCGCATTAGGGGACTGGTTGCACTTTCAGCACTTCCTGCAATGGGATATCCCCGGATTTTGTGCCTGTTGAGGGTTTGCTGCCACCAAGATCCCGGGGTTTGTTCCCGTTGCCTTTTCCAGGGCTCGTTGCCTCTGACAGGATTTTCCCTAATCGCCTTTGGTGGGATTTGGTGCAATTGCCTTTTGCAGGATTGGCTGTAATCCCGTTTTGTGGGATTTGGTGCCCATTGAGGGATTTGGTGTGACTGCAGGGTCCAGGATTCGTTGCATTTTGTGTGACTTGTTGCGGGATTTGTTCCATATTGGAGGATTTATCCCAATTTTGTATCTCAAGCCTTGATAAATTTACATTTTTGGGGAGTAGTTCTATTTTTCGGGATTTTTGCCATTCTAAACATCAGAATTTGTTCCATATTGAAGGATTTTATCACAGTTTCATATCCCAGGACTTGTTGCAGTTACATTTTCTAAGATCAGTTGCATTTTCCAGGACTTTGTGCCACTCTAATTTGCAGAATTTGCTGCACTTTGAGGGATTTATCACAATTATACACCTCAGGACTCTTTGCAGTTGCATTTCATGAATACTCAGGAAGAGTTTAGGAATACAGTCAGGTCATGTGGGAAGAAAATTAGGGAGACAAAGGCACAATTTGAACTTGATCTTGCCACTTCTGTCAGGGACAACAGGAAGTGCTTCCACAAATCCATCAATAGCAAAAGGAGGGGCAAGGAAAACCTCTGTGCTTGGTTGGGCAGGGAGGGAACTGAGGCAGCAAAGAGGAGGAAAAGGCTGAGGTGTTTAACACCTTCCTCACACCCATCCACAAAAAGGGCTGCAAGGAGGACCCGGGGAACTCCAGGGCTGTCGGCCTGAGCTCAGTGCCCGGCCAGGTCATGGAGCAGATCATCCTCAGTGCAGTCCCACAGCACCCACAGGGTGGACAAGGGGTCAGACCCAGCCAGCACGGGTTCAGGAGGGGCAGGTCCTGTCTGACCAACCTGATCTCCTTTTCTGACCAGGTGACCCTCCTGGTGGGCGAGGGGAAGGTGTGGATGTGTCTGTCTGGACTTCAGACACCGTCTCCCAGGGCACACTCCTGGGAAAGGCTTGGACAGGGGCACTCTGGGCTGGGTCAGGAACTGGCTGCAGGGCAGGGCCCGGAGAGTGGTGGGGATGGAGCTGCATCCCGTTGGGATCCATCACCAGTGGTGTCCCCAGGGATCAGTGCTGGGCCCAGTCCTGTTTAATGTCTTCATTGATGATCTGGGTGAGGGGATCAAGTGTGTCATTAACAAATTTGCAGGTGACCCCAAGCTGGGGGTGTGTTGATGTGCTGGAAGGCAGGAGGGCTCTGCAGAGGGGCCTGGACAGGCTGGATCCATGGGCTGATTCCAAGGGGATGAGGTTCAACCAGGCCAAGGGCCGGGTCCTGCCCTTTGGCCACAACAACCCCCGGCAGCCCCACGGGCTGGGGACAGAGGGGCTGGAGAGCAGCCAGGCAGAAAGGGAGTTGGGATTTGGGATGGACAGGGAGCTGAACAGGAGCCAGAGTGTGGCCAGGTGGCCAAGAGGGCCAATGGATCCTGGCCTGGCTGAGGAAGAGTGTGGCAGCAGGAGCAGGGAAAGGATTGTTGGCCTGGACTGAGCGCTGGTGAGGCCACCCCTGGAGTGCCGTGTCCAGCTCTGGGCCCTCAGCTCAGGAAGGACATTGAGGGGCTGGAGCAGGTCCAGAGGAGAGCAGCGAGGCTGGGGAAGGGACTGGAGCACAAGTGCTGTGAGGAGAGGCTGAGGGAGCTGGGGGTGTTGAGGCTGGAGAGGAAGAGGCTCAGGGGAGACCTCCTCACTCTCTGCAAGTCCCTGCCAGGAGGGGGGAGCCAGGTGGGATCGGGCTCTGCTCCCAGGAAGCAGCAGAAGGACAAGAGGGCTGAGTCTTCAGCTGTGCCAGGGGAGGTTTGGGTTGGATATTGGGAAGGAATCTTTTCCAGAGAGAGTGCTCAGCCCTTGGAATGGGCTGCCCAGGGAGGTTTGGAGTCCCCGTCCCTGGAGGTGTTTAAGGACAGACTGGATGTGGCCTCAGTGCCATGGGCTGGGAACCATGGCGGGGTTGGATCCAAGGTTGGACTGGATGATCTCGGAGGTCTTTTCCAACCCAGTTGATTCGGTGATTCTCTGATTTTCCAGGAGCTGTTGTAATTCTAAATTGCAGGATTTGTTCCATGTTGAGGGATTTGGCCCAATTTCATATGACAGGGTTTGTTGCAGTTGCATTTTTCAGGACTTGCTGCAATTTTGAATTGCAGGATTTGTTCCCTGTTGAAGGATTTATCCCAGTTTCATATCATAGGCCTTGTTGAAGTTGCATTTTCCAGTGGTAATTGAATTTTTCAGGTCTTGTTTCCATTCTAGATGTCAAGATTTGTTCCATATTGAAGGATTTATCCCAATTTCTTCTCAAAGAGCTTGTGGCAGTTGGGTTTCCCAGGGTTATTTGCATTTTTCAGGACTTTTTCCCACTCTGAGTTGCAGGATTTTTTCCATATTGAAGGATTGATCCTACTTTCATATCTCAGGACTTGTTGCCATTGCATTTTCCAGGATTAATTGCATTTTTCAGAACTTGCTGCAATTCTAAACTTCAAGATTTGTTCCATATTGAAGGATTTATCCCAATTTCATATCACAGCACTTCTTACACTTGCATTTTCCAGAATTAATCGCATTTTTGCACCACCTGTTGCTATTTCAAATGTTAAGATTTGTTCCATACTGAAAGACAGACCCCAAATTCACTCCCCAGCACTTGTTGCCATTGCATTTTCTAGGATTAGCTGCATTTTTCAGGACTCAGTGCTGCTCTAAACTGCAGGATTTGTTCCATACTGAAGGATTTTTCCCACTTCAGCACTCGTTGCACTTGCATTTTTCAGGATTCATTGCATTTTGCACCACTTGTTGCTGTGCTAAATGTCAGGATTTTTTCCATATTGAAAGATTTACCCCAAATTCACCCCCCAGCCCTTGTTGCACTTTCATTTTTCAGGATCCATTGCATTTTGCACCACTTGTTGCTGCGCTAAATGTTGGGATTTGTTCCATATTGAAATATTTACCCCAAATTCACCCCCCAGCCCTTGTTGCACTTGCACTTTCCAGGGACAATCCACCTTTCCCCCCGCTTGCCGCACAATTCCTGGCACCCCACCGGCCTTCCTGCCCACACCAGGGTTTCCCCTCGCTGCCCATGACCGGTATTCCAGGAATTCCCCCCCGTGGGGGTCTCACTGTGCTTCCCACCCCTCGCAGCTCCGCTCCCAAGGACGCCGTGACCTTCCACGTGCAGGGCACCGCGGGGGTGAAGCTCTACGTGGTCCACGACTCCCAGAGCACCAAACTGCCCTCCAGCGTGTGCCGCTGGCCCCTGAGCACCCACGAGGTGCACGTGGTCATGGACACCGTCAGCAAGGACGTGGGGGACGAGAAGGTGGGTGCTGGGGCTCCGGGGGGGCCGGGGATGTGCCGGGACAGTGCCGAGCTCCTGCTCCTCCCTGCAGGTCAGGATCTCTTACTTCGGGGAGGATGGAGGGGTCCCCGTGGGCAGGACGACGGTGTATCTCACCTGCGTGGGTAAGAGAGGGGGACACCCCCAAACCGTGTCCCCGGGGGGGGTTTCTGAGGAGGACACCCCCAGACTGTGCCCCTGGAGGGGTCTCTGAGGAGGACACCCCCAAACCATGCCCCGGGGGGGTTCTGAGGAGGACACCCCCACATCGTGCCCCTGCGGGGGTTTCCCCTTGGCCCCATGGTCCCTGTTCCCGCAGAGGTCTCCCTGGATGCCGACATCAACCGCAGCGGAGCCGTGAGCAGGACGCTGCTGGACAAGGTGGGAACGGGGAGGGGACACCCCCGGGATCAGGGGGAGTGTGGGGGTGATAGGTTGGCCCTGGGGGGACACCAGGCATCCCCCAAAGCTGCTCTGTCGATGCCTCTGCGAGTGGACAGAGGGGGAAACATCACAAAGGGTCGTGGACCGGGATCAGGAGCGGGAGAGATCCCTCCCCCGTCACCTCCTGGGAACCAGACCCAGACTGGGGACAGGAATTGGATTATTGCTGACAAGAGCAGAGCAGGAGAATGAGAAGTGAAACCCACCCTACAAACCCCTTCCCCAGCCCTCCCTCCTCCCTCCGGCAGCGCAGGGATTCGGGAATGGGGTCGGGTCGGTCCATCCCACGTTGTTCCTGCCCCTGCTCAGGGAGAGCAGTCGGAGCCCTTCCCCTGCTCCCTGGGGTCCCTCCCACGGGAGACAGTTCCCTGTGGACTCCTCCAGCCTGAGACCATCCCATGGCAACAGTTCTCCAGGAGCTGCTGCCACGGGGGTCACTTTTCCATGGGGTCAGTCCTTCAGGAACTGCTCCAACACGGGTCCCCACAAGTCCCTCTGGGAAACCTCTCCCCAGGGATCCAGGGATCCTGCCAGGACCCTGCTCCAGCCTGGGCTTCCCACGGGGTCACAGCCTCTCCTGGGCATGTCCCTGCTCCATGTGGGCTCCTCCCCAGGCTGCAGCTGGATCCATGATCCATCCTGGGCTGCAGGTGGATCTGATCCCTCATGGGTTGCAGGTGGATCCATGATCCATCCTGGGCTGCAGGTGGATCCATGATCCATCCTGGCTCTCCCTGGGCTGCAGGGGCTCAGCTGCTTCTCCCCGGGCTTCCCCATGGGATCTCAGGGGAATCTCAGCTCTGGCCCCTGGAGCAGCTCCTGCCCCTGCCCTGCCCTGGGCTCTGCAGAGCTGTTCCTCTCCCACATTCCCGTTCCTCTCCTCTCTGCCCCCGATTCCATCTGCACAAGAACCTTTTCCTCCTTAACTGTGTTATCCCAGAGGGGTTCCCACCATCCCTGCAGGGCTCAGCCTTGGCTGGCAGTGGGTCTGTCCTGGAGCAGCTGGAATTGGCTCCATGGACACGGGGGAAGCTTCTGGCAGCTTCTCACAACCCACCCCCTAAGCCCCCTTTACCAAACCCAGCACGGAGGGATTGTGGTGACACCCCCACCCTGCTTTGTGTCCCCCCAGGACAAGTGGACGTGGGGTCCTGACGGGCACGGGGCCATCCTGCTGGTCAACTGCGACCGCGACGATCCCGAGGCCGAGACTCCGGATAACCGGGACACCGAAATCCGCTCCTACGACGGTGCCCCTGCGCCCCAAAGAACCCCCCGTTTTCCTATTTTTCCCCCCAGTTTTCCTTCCTAACACCCTTCCCCCCCCCTCAGACCTGAAGGACATGTCCCAGATGGTGCTGCGGACGCGAGGGCCCCGCGCCATCTTCGCCACCCACCGGCTGCTCCTGCACGTGGATTTCAGCGACTCCGACAAAGTCGGAGTTTTCTACGGTGGCAGTGAGTGCCCAGCAGGGACTGGGGGCACAGACCCCCCAAATTACCGGGGTCCAGGCCAAACCCTTGCAGCAGAACAAGCCCCACTCCTGCAACACCCTCCTGCGTCCCCCGGGGGCGGGTTTATTCAATGCACAGGGGGATTTTTTCCACCACAGGGTTAAATATGAGTTTTTGGAAGGTTTTAGGCAAAAAAAGGGTTGAAAGGCTGTGGGAAAGGGGGTGACTGTTTGGGGGCTTGTACCCACAGACAGTGTGGAGCTGGAGGAGTACAAACACGTGCTGGGGCGCTCCAAACTCTCCTACACCGTCAAACCCAGCCGGCACCAGGAGGAAAGTGTCTTCTACGTGGAGGGACTCGCCTTCCCCGACACCAACTTCTCCGGCCGGGTGGCTTTCCACGTCACGTTGCTGGAGAGCCCCGAGAAGGTACTGCCTGTGGGGGGTTGGGAGGAGCCAGAGCAGGGGGAGCAGAGCCCAGATGGTGTGTCCCCCCCCAGGATCTGCTGGAGACCCCCCTCTTCACCGACACCGTGGTTTTCCGCGTGGCCCCATGGATCATGACCCCCAACACTCTGGCGCCGCTGGAGGTCTTTGTCTGCAAGTGGGTGTTGTTGGGTGGGTGGCCGAGCCCTGTCTGGTGCCGGATCAGCTCCCACATCCCGTGTTTCCTCCCAGCACGGGTGACAACGAGGATTTCGTGGAGGCCGTGAGGGCCATGGCTGAGAAGGCCCAGTGCCCACTCACCGTGTGCCCGCTGGTCGAGAACCGCCGGGACCGCTGGATCCAGGTGGGTGCAGGGGGTGCCCACCCCACCCTCCACACAGCAGCTCCAGGAGGGCTCTCCTCCACCTTCTCCATCCCTTCTCCAGGACGAGGTTGAGTTTGGCTACGTTCAAGCCCCCCACAAGACCTTCCCCGTTGTCTTTGACTCTCCCCGGGACATGGAGCTGAAGAATTTCCCCATCAAGAGGATCCTGGTACCCAGCCCCTTCCTTCTCCCTTCCCAGCAAGGCAAAAAGCTTTGCAAACCCATAAAAAGGAAGATAAATCTATCTATTTCTTGCATTTTGGGGCTGGGAAGAGCCAGCCCGGGGTGATTTGGGAGCACTGCACTTCAGGTGCTCACAGCTTCATTTCTTCAGTTGTCACAGAAGCTGCTGAGCTGGGAGGGACCCACAAGGCTCGAGTCCAACGGTTCTGATCTCCTCCCTTTTCCCCTTCCAGGGCCCTGATTTTGGCTACGTGGCCCGACAAGCTCCAGAGGGAGCTACCAGCCTCGATTCCTTCGGGAATTTGGAGGTGAGCCCCCCCGTGACGGTGCAGGGCAAGGAGTACCCCCTGGGCCGCATCCTGATCGGGAGCAGCTTCCCCAGGTGAGAAACAGGATGGAGGAAAACCACCAAAAACGGGGTTTTATACCCCGTTTGAGGTTGGTTGTGGGCAGAGCAGCCCCTGGGCACCCCAGACTGTGAGTGCCCCCCTCACCCCCCCAGGTACGGCGGCCGGCGGATGGCGAGGGCCGTCAAGGATTTCCTCGTTGCCCAGAAGGTGCAGGCGCCCGTGGAGCTGTACTCGGACTGGCTCGTTGTTGGCCACGTGGATGAGTTCCTCAGCTTTGTCCCCGCTCCTGATAGGAAGGTAATGGATCCCAGAGGGGAAAAAAGTGTGGTGGAACCTTTATAACCCCCCCAAAAAACCCCTCCCGTCTCCCTCCGCAGGGATTCCGGCTGCTCCTGGCCAGTCCCAGCGCCTGCTACCAGCTCCTCAGGAAGAAGCAAGAGGAGGGATATGGAGAGGCTGTGATGTTCCAGGGTAAGGGGAGGGTGGAAAACAGGGGTTGATGGGCTTGTTTTCCCTTTTTCCTGCAAAATTTGATGAGGGGAAGGATGTGCCTGAAAGCGGGGGCAGAATTGAGTGGAGTTAATGAAAAGCTGCACGGATTTGATTTCCCGGGTGGGGCTGGAGATCCCAGTGCCCCTGAAATGGGGGAGCTCCTGGATCAGCCGGCAGTTCCATCCTAAATGTTCTGAGGAGGAATTCCTGCCTGGCTCTCCGTGCTGCAGGGCTGGAGAATGTGCCCAAGCTGACGATAAACGAGATTCTGGCTGACGAAGGGCTCCGGAAATTCAATTCTTATGCCCAGGTGAGGAAGGGGAGCAGGGGGCTCCTTTCCACCCCTCCCTCCTTGTCCTTCTGTCCCTCCATCCCTCTCTCCATCCCTCCACCCATCCCTCCCTCCATCGTCCAGCCACCTCTCCATCCATCTCTCCATCACTGTCCTTCCATCCATCCATCCACCCATCCCTCTCTCTGTCCCTCCATCTGCCCACCCATCCCTGTGTCCACCCCTCTGTTCCTTTGTCCATCCACCCACCCCTCCCTCCTTCCATCCCTCTGTTCACCTCTCCATCCTTCCATCCACCCATCCCTTCCTTCCGCTGCCTGCCCATCCCGACATCCATCCCTTTGTCCCTCCATCTCTCCATCCCTTTCCCTCTCTTTATCCCTTGATGTCTCCATGTTCTTATCCCTCCACCTCTCCATCCCTTTGTCCATCTTTCCCTCCCTTTGTACCTTGATCTCTCCACCCTTTTGTCCATCTCTTTGTTCCTCCATCTCCCCCTACCTTGTCCCTCCATTCCTCATCCTTCTCTCTCTCCATGCCCTCATCCCTCTGTGTCTCCATCTCTTTCTATCTCCTTGTCCCTCCATTTCTCCATCCCTCTTTCCCTCCTTTTGTCCCTCTATCTCTCCATGCCCTCATCCCTCCATCTCTCCATCCTTTTGTCCATCTTTGTCCCTCCATTCCTGTTTCCCTCCCTTTCTCCTTCCATCTCCCCATCCCTTCGTCTCTCCTTCCCTCCGTCCCTCCATCCACTCACCCACTTCTCCCTCCTTCCATCCCACTCTCCATCCACTCCTCCCTCCGTCCCTCCAGCGCTGCATCAGCTGGAACAGGGATGTGCTGAAGCGGGCCCTGGGCCTGGCCGAGCCGGACATCGTGGACATCCCGCAGCTCTTCCGCCAGAACGAGCGCTCCGGTGACGCCGACGCCTTTTTCCCAGACATGGTAACCACGACCCCCCCGGCCCTGCCCTCCCCCTCGTGGGGGTTTGGGGTGGCCAACACCGATATCTGTCCCTGCAGGTGAACATGCTGGTGCTGGGCAGGCACCTGGGCATCCCCAAGCCCTTCGGGCCCGTGGTGGGCGGGCAGTGCTGCCTGGAGCAGCGCGTGCGGGAGCTGCTCGAGCCCCTGGGCCTCACCTGCACCTTCATCGACGACTATTTCACCTACCACATCGGGTCCGGGGAGGTCCATTGTGGCACCAACGTCCGCAGGAAGCCCTTCGCCTTCAAGTGGTGGAACATGGTGCCTTGAGGCGGCTTCGGCACCAACCCTCCTCCTCCTCCTCCTCCTCCTCCAATCCCACCCCCACCCCTCCAAGTGCCTTCAGTGTTCAAATTAAAAACAGGCCGTGGCTCCTTCAGAGTTTGCTGGGGGACATTTTCTGGGGGTTGTGGCTCTCCCAGCACAGGAATTAACGTTCCACTGGTTAAACTGGGAGGGGAAATAGTGGTGAGTGGGGTTGCAGAGTGCCTGTCCTGCTGTGAGTGACAAAATGCACATGGGCACGTCCCACAGGCACAGATCATCGTGGAATCATGGAAAGGTTTGGGTTGGGAGGGACCTTAAAGCTCATCCAGTTCCACCCCCAGCATGGGCAGGGACACCTTCCACCAGCCCAGGCTGCTCCAAGCCCCGTCCAACCTGGCCTTGGACACTTCCAGGGATGGGGCAGCCACAGCTTCTCTGGGCACCCTGTGCCAGGGCCTGCCCATCCTCGCAGGGAAGAATTCCTTCCCAGTATCCCATCTATCCCTGCCCTCTGGCAGTGGGAAGCCATTCCCCCTTGTCCTGTCCCTCCATCCCTTGTCCAAAGTCCCTCTCCAGCTCTCTTGGAGCCCCTTTAGGCACTGGAAGGGGCTCTCAGGTCTCCCTGGAGCTTCTCTTCTCCAGGCTGAACAATCCCAGCTCTCCCAGCCTTTCCCCATCTCAGAGCTGCTCCATCCCTCTGATCCTCTTGGTGCCTCCTCTGGACTCTCTCCAGCAGCTCCACGTCCTCCCTGTGCTGTTCCCAGGGCTGGAGCAGCTCTGCAGGGGGGTCCCACCCGAGGGGCAGAGGGGCAGAATCCCCCCCTGCCCTCTGCCCACGCTGGGGATCAGCCCCAGCCATGGGGAGGTTTCTGGGATGGGACGTGTCCAGCCTGGGAGCAGAGCCCGACCCCCCCCTGGCTCCCCCCTCCTGTCAGGGAGTTGCAGAGCCAGAAGGTCCCCCCTGAGCCTCCTTTGCTCCAGGATGAGCCCCCCCAGCTCCCTCAGCCGCTCCTGCTGCTCCAGCCCCTTCCCAGCTCCGTTCCCTTCCCTGCACACGCTCCAGCCCCTCCGTGTCCTCCTTGTCCGGAGGGTCCCAGCGGTGCCCCCGGGGCTGGAGGTGCCCCGGCCGTGCCCAGCACAGGGACGGGCCCTGCCCTGTTCCTGTGCCTGTGCCCCCCCTGGGCCCGGCCCAGCCCGGGGCCATCGGCCTCTCGCCCCCCGGGCACACCCGGGTCGTGTCCGGCCGCTGCCACCGGCACCCCCGGGGCTTTCCCGGCTTTCCAGCCTGGAGCGTTCCAGGGGTTTGTCCTGACCCAGGTTCAGGACCCGGCACTTGGCCCTGTTGACGCTCCCCCTTGTCCCTGGATCCAGCCTGTCCCGACCCCTCTGCAGAGCTCCTGCCCTCCGGCACATCCACATCCCGCCGGGATTGGGATTGGCCGGGAACTTCCCGAGGGTGCGGGGAGGGGACACACGGACACCGGGAATGCTCAGGGATGCTCAGGGATGGTCAGCGGGGCTCGGAGCCGTTCCCACGAGCCTCCGGATGCACCATCCAACCAACCCCTCACCCGCCCACGGAACCCATCCCTGTCCGAGGCCGAGATGTTGGGGGTTAGAGAATTCCAGAGGTGGATCCACAGCCCTTCCCTCGTCCACGATGGAGTCACCCCCCCACACACAAGGAACTCCCACACATTCCAGAGTTCCCACCCTGCGGAATGTTGAAGGGACAAACTGGAGCAGGAATATTTGGGATGGAGGCTGGTGCCACCTGATGGCAGGGATTGGGCTTCTCAGGGGGAGGAAAGAGCAGCAACTGCTCGTGGGGCCTTTGTGGGAAAGGAAGGAAACGGGAAAATCCCAAATGGAATGGTAAAAATTTCAAAGTGGAAAGTTTCAAGTAAAAAGTGACTAATTAAAAAAAATGAATATTGAAAGTAAATCTTTAAAAATTAAAAATTAGGAAGTAAAAATGAAGAAGTTGAAAGTAAATGGTAAAAATAAAAAAAAATTAAAAATGTTAAAAATGAAAAATATGAAACTAAAGATGAAAATTCAAAAATTGAAATTAAAAATTGAGATAAAAAATAAAGTTTAAAAATAAAAAAGTCAAAAGTAGAATGTAAGAAAGGAGCAAATTAAAAGTGACATAGAAATTAAAAAATAAGATGAAATAGAAACATTACAATGAAAAATAGAAAATAAAAATAAGTTAAAAGAATTAAAAAATAGAAATCAGAGCTAAAATGAAAAAAGTAGGATAAATTTAAACATAAAAGCAAAAATAGAAACGAAAAGTTTAAAAGTAGCAATAAAATTAGAACTAAAAGTGAAAATGTTAAGGCAAAGTAAAATAAAAATAGAATTTAAAAATAAAATTTAAAAGTAAGACAGAAAAATGAAAATAATTTAAAAAATGTAAAAATAAAAACAAGGATAAAAATAGATATAACTAGAACTTAAACATTTAAAAACTGAAATTAATTTTTTTGAAATTAAAATGTCAAAAATTAAAATTCTTAAAAATGAAAGATTAGGGCTTAAAAAATCGAACTTAAAAAATTCGACTTTAAAAATGAACATTTTGAAATTTTACAATTTAAACACGAGGGCTTAAAAAAATTAATAAATCGATATTTCAAAATGATAAAATGAAGATTTTAAAAATGAAAAACTTTGAGATTTGGAACCTAAAATTTGAGAAGGGAAGAGATGAATGAGGAGCCCGAGGGGGGTGGAGGGGCCGGCGACGGGGGAGACACGAGACAGCATCGATTGAAACATTTACTCCAAGAAATATAAAACCCCCGAGCCCATCCCGGCCCCCCCGGCCTCTCTGCTCAGGATCTGCCCGGATCCTCCTGCTTCCAGAGCATTCCAGGGGCTGGAAAGCCTCGGCTGGCAGCAATGACCCCAAATGAGGCTTTTGTGGGGGGTAAAAGTGGGGGTTTGGTGATTCCCCTCCCCCCATTTTATCAGGGCTGTGGCATCCGCTGGTGCCACAACCCCCCCAGATCCTAAATATTGCTAAAAAAGCGGATTATTGGCCTTTCCTGCCCAGCTGCTCTCCCTGTCCTGGATATTTCCTTTCTAACACCCCCCAAAACACCCCAAAACAACCACCCGACCCCCAAAAATGACCAAAAAACCCCTTTGTTTTACTGCAAACTCCCTGCCTGGGCGCGAGCGTGGCCCGGAGCATCCAGCAGGAGAGTGGGAAGGACCTAAAAACCGTGGAATAATTCCAAAGAAAGCCTAAAAATTCGCAAAATTGAAATAAAATGAGACTGGAAATGACCGAAGGCAGAGCCGGGCTCTGCTCCAAAAGGCACCTCGTTTCTCCAGCACAGTGCACGGCAGGGGAGGAGGGAATTCCGGCTGGTCCCAGGCAAAATCAGGAGCAAGAAGTAAAGGAAATTCAGAATTCCAAGAAAAAAAATCCTTCAGGACTCCCCTCTTCATCCCTGAGATCTCCCTGCGACAGCGGGGAGGGGAGCCCCGGAATGATGCTGGGAATGGGGTTGGCCCTGGCGGGGGTGGGGGGATATCCGGGTCCTGGATCCCTCCGGATGCTGGAGGGGTGTGTGTGGGATATCCCGAAAATTATAGCACCTAAAGTAGGGAAAACCGGCAAAAAAATGGGAATCCTGGGGCCAAAGGAGGCGTTGGCAGCTGCTCTTTAGGGATCCTGAGCCCTGAAGGGATCCCGAGCCGGGATCAGATCCCCAGTTTGATCCTGAGCCCGCAGCCGGGGATAGTCATGGCCGGGAAAATGGGAAACAATAAAAAAAAGGATGCAGAAAAATACAAATAAAATACAAATAATTAAAAACAAGACCCTACAAAACCAAGCCTGGATGTGCCAAAAGATCCTGCTACGGTCGGGAACTCAAAAAGCCGGGGGGGCGTGGAAATAACCCCCCCCCCAAGGTTTTGGGAACGGGAGAACAGGGAGTGAGAACGGCGGCGGGGTTGGAAAAGCGGGAATGGGGGGGCCTGGGGGTCCCTCAGATGGTGCGGGGGTTGTACTCCGGGAGCTTCCGCAGCTTCTCCTTCTCCGCTTCGGATTCATCCCGGGCGATGACCAGGGAGTGGGCATAGCCCATGGCCACCTGGAAAAGGGACAGGGACACTGAGACACAGCCCAGGGACACCT
>NW_020897752.1:707545-714328 GCF_003984885.1 Neopelma chrysocephalum | reverse complement strand
CAGGGACACCTGGAAAAGGGACAGGGACACTGAGCCATGGGACAGGGATACTGAGACATAGCCCAGGGTCACGTGGGGAGGGACAGGAACACTGAGGAAGGGGGCCCATGGACACCTGGAGGGCCCCACACCCCTCCTCCAGCACCCCTGGGGTGTGCTGAGCTGGGCACGGCCTCAGCCACTGTATCTATTGAAGTGGGGAGTCCATGCACCTTCTGTTCAGCCTCCCATAGGTGTGATGAGCTGTGCACGGCCTCAGCTGCCCCATTCATATAAAGGGAGGGCCCCTTGTGTCCTCTGGCAGCCCATGGGTGTGATGAGCTGTGCATGGCCTCAGCCCCATATTTATTTCAGGAGAGGGCTCTTTGTGCCCTCCCTCCCACAGCCCCTGGGTGTGATGAGCTGTGCACGGCCTCAGCTGCCCCATCCATTGGAGGGGGTCCCTGTGCCCTCCCCCAGCCCCCTGTGGGGTCCCCCCTCACCTGCTCCGTGTAGATCCCATCCAGGGTCTTCACCTCCTGCGCAGCCGTCGAGGATTTGGGCTTGTGGTCTCCGTACCCCTGCCAAGAGCATCCCGTGGAGAGGGGGCACAGTCAACATGGGCATTGGAAGCAGCCGGTCCCTCCCACTGCCCGGGGGTGTTTTGGGGTATCCCTGGGCCGGGGGTCCCCAGGAAACCCTCCTTACCAGCTCCCCGAAGGTGGGGGAGGGCCCCCAGCTGATGGTGCTCTCGTCGGCCGCCACGATGATGCTGCTCTTCCTGCAGAGGGGGCGAGACAGGGTGAGCCCCTGAGCCCTCCCACCACCCCAAAACCCACGGAATGGGAACGTTTCGTCGGAGCTTGGACTCACCCACAGGCCAGGCTGCGGATTTTCCAGCCGCAGAGATCCTGCACGGCCTTGGGGTACATGGTGGACTCCCGGGAGGTGTTGGTGGCCCCCCAAAAGAACAAGCCACCTGCAACATTGCCCGTCAGGCTACGGCCCCCCTGAGCATTCCCAACCCCCCCAGAACCCCGGGAATGCCGACCTGTCTCGCTGACGGCGAAGGAGCAGGTGTATCCCGCGTAGATCTGGGCGGCTCCGCGCCCCGGGAAGTCAAAGAGCTTCACCAGCCGCGGCACCATCTCGTCCTTCTGCTCCGCGTGGCCCAGGCGCCCGTAGCCCCCGAACCCCCAGGAGAAAACGCGTTTCTGGGAGTCCAGGACGAGCTGGGGGTGCAAGAACATCGTCCCCCAGAGTCAGCAGCTGAGAGCCGAGCAGCTCAGTGCAGGGAAAGGCACAGCAGGGGCAACAAATGGCATGGATTTATCCTCAGGGAATCACAGAATCCCAGACTGGTTTGCACTGGTAGGAAAAGTTGGAAAGTCCCTCTTGTTCCACCCCCTGCCATGGGCAGGGACACCTCCCACTACCCCAGGCTGCTCCAAGCCCCGTCCAACCCGGCCTTGGACACTTCCAGGGATGGGGCAGCCACAGCTTCTCTGGGCAACCTGGAATCCCCAAACCCTAAAGAAATGCTGCAAATATTTATCCTTATCCCCAGGTTGCAAATCTGCATCCTTGAATAGAGGCTGCAAGGATTCATCCCTAAATTCCTGCTGCAAATCTTCATTCTTAGATGCAGGCTGCAAGGATTCATCCCTAAATTCCTGCTTCAAGCCTTAGATGCACACTGCAAATTATCCTTAAATAAAGGTTGCAAGGGTTTATCCCTAAATTCCTGCTGCAAATCTTCATTCTTAAATGCAGACTGAAAGGATTAATCCCTAAATTCCTGCTGCAAATCTTCATTCTTAAAAGCAGACTGAAAGGATTCATCCCTAAATTCCTGCTGCAAATCTTCATCCTTAGATGCAGGCTGCAAGGATTCATCCCTAAATTCCCTCTTCAGTCTTTAAACGCACACTGCAAAGATTTATCCCTAAATTCCTGAATTCCTGTTTCAACCCTTAAACGCAGACTGCAAAATCTTCATCCTTAGAGGCAGGCTGCAGGAATTTATCCTTAAATTCCTGCTTCAACCCTTAGATGCAGGCTGCAAGGATTCATCCCTAAATTCCCCCTGCAAATCTTCATCCTTAAATGCAGACTGCAAGGATTCATCCCCAAATTCCTGCTTCAATCCTTAGATTCACACTGCAAATCATCCTTAAATGCAGGCCGCAAGGATTCATCCCTAAATTCCCACTTCAGTCCTTAAATGCACACTGCAAAGATTTATCCTTAAATTCCTGAATTCCTGCTTCAACCCTTAAACGCAGACTGCAAAATCTTCATCCTTAGATGCAGGCTGCAAGGATTCATCCCTAAATTCCTACTTCAAGCCTCAGATGCACACTGCAAATCATCCTTAAATAAAGGCCACAAGAACTTATCCTTAAATTCCTGCTTCAATCCTTAGATGCAGGCTGCAAGGATTCATCCCTAAACTCCTGCTTCAAGCCTCAGATGCAGGCTGCAAGGATTCATCCCTAAATTCCTGCTTCAATCCTTAGATGCAGGCTGCAAGGATTTATCCCTAAATTCCTGCAGCAAATCCCCATCCTCAGATGCCTCCTGTAAATATTTCACTGCCGTACCCGCCGTGGCCCCTGGCAGTGCCCCCCCGGTGCCGGGGGCACCGCTCCTCACCGTGTGGTTGGCTCCACAGGCCACGTCCCGCACCACCACGTTGGGGACGGGCAGGATCTGCCCATCTTTGGTCTTCTCGATGAAGATGCCGACGCGCCGCGGCACCAGCTCACAGTCGTACTCGATGCGCTGCGCCCGGGCGATGAACTTCCCGTCGGAATTGTGCCCTGCGGAGCAACGCCGGCATAAAAACGGGATCTCTCCCCTTCCCACACCCCGTTATTCCCATCAGAACCCCCCCCCTCTCCTCAGGCAAACCCTGAGTTCCAGCTCCCGCGGTTTTCGCCGGAGCGTTCCGGGGGCTCACAGGGGGAAATCGGGGCAGGAAGTTTTGCCCCTTTTCCCAATCCCCTGCAATTGGAGCGGATCGGCCCAAAACAGCCCCGTACCCAGCTGCCCGTACTCAGGGCACCCAAAGGAGTAGAGGTTTCCTTTGCAATCCATGATCATGCTGAACTCAGCTCCACAGGCCAGTTTGGTGATGGGCTGCCCGTTGTACATGATCTGTGGGAACAGTGGGGGAAAAAAAGGGTTAAAAAAACACAGAAAAAAGGCAAAACGCTGAATTTCCCAGAGGAACCCCCAAAATCCTCCAATCTGGGGTTTTAAAAATTTAATTTCAAGAATTCTTGCTTTTATTTTCCCACTGCAGCTGGAAACGAATCCCGTAATGTTCTTGTATCCTATAAGGGGGTTTGGGCTTTGTTAGGGCATTTTTCTAATGGAAAACCCACCAAGCTGCTGTTTTTTCACCCAAACCCACGTGGGGAAGCAGGGGAGGAGAGGCCATACCTGGGTAGGGCTGGGCACGGCGTCTGTCTGGTTCCCCAACCCCAACTGCCCCATTTTATTCTCCCCGAACGCGAACACGGAGCCGCTCTCTGCAACAGAAAACCAGCCACGTTTGTGGGCAAATCCAGGCGATTTCAAGCAATTTGCCCCAAGTGCCAAGCTTTTCCCCCCAGTACCTGTGAGTGCCAGGGTGTGGTTGCGCCCACAGGCTGCCAACACGATGGATTCACCCCCCAAAACCTCAATGAGCTTCGGGGCCTCCACGCGCTTCGTGTCCCCGTGGCCCAGCTGCCCTTTTTCATTGCGACCTGAGCCAAAATCACCATTTTTAGCAGCCTAAAATTGCTCTTTTTAGCAAAGGCTGGAGGTTCCTGGCCTCCCAAAGTTTCTCTGGGATGTATCCCTGTTTTCCTGCCACTCACCCCAGCTCCAGAGCTTGCCCTCGGAGGTGATGAGGAGGCTGTGGGCGGCGCAGGGCCCGGACACGACGCTCCGCACCTGAATTCCTGAGAGACACCCGTACCTGTGCGGCCCCCACAAGTTCTGGCCCAGGTTCCTGTAGGCAACTGGGGGTCAAAAATTAATTAGAAGAGGGGGTTAATTAATGAGGACATTAAACAAATGGAAAGGCATCAAAATAGGCAGAGAAATTGGGTATGAACCCATTGCAAACGAGCGGTGTGTTCCTTCAGCTTTGCAGGAGGGTCAGTGCACACCAAGGCCTGCCCCCAAATTCAGATGTGTGACTGCTCCCCTCAACAATTAACTAATCAATCAATTAATTAATCAATCAGTTAATTAATACCACATAAAAATAGGCAGAAAAAATTGGTTATAAGTGCATCAAAAATAAGCAGCGTGTTCACTTTGCTCTGCAGGAGATTCAGCGCACGCCAAGTTCTGACCCAAATTAAGATGTGCAGTTGTGAATGCTCCCTTTAATTAAGTAATTAATTAATTGATTAATTCCACATAGAAATAAGGAGAAAAATGGAATATAGATGCATTAAAAATTTAGCCATACATTCATATTGTTTTGCAGGAGATGAGTTGCACCCCAAATTCTGCCCCACACTAAGATATACAACTGTGACTTGTCCCCTCAATTAGTTAATCAATTAATTAATTAATACCCCTAAAATTAAGAAAATCAGTTATAGTTTAAAGAAACTAATTAATTAATTGATTAATGAAAAATTAGTCACAAATACATGAAAAATTGAGCAGCACGTTCACTTTGCTTCGCAGGAGACTTAGTGCACCCCAGGTTCTGGCCCCAAATTAAGGTATGCAAGTGTGACTCCTCCCCCAGCTAATTAATTAATAAAATTAATTAAATATAACCACATTAAAATGGGCAGGAAAATTAATGAACTGTAGATACATCTAAAGAAAGCAGCGCCTTAATTTTGCTTTGCAGGAGATTCAGTGCACCCCAAGTTCTGGCCCAGATTAAGAGATGCAACTTTCACTCCTTCTCCCCAATTAATGAATGTTTTTTAAAAATAAATAAATTATTAAAATCAATTCAATATAAATATATAAAAAGAGGCAGAAAATTAACTAAATGTAAGTGCAAAAATAAGCAGCATCTTAATCCAGTGCACCCCAAACTGTGGCCCAGATTAAACTGTGCAGCTGTGATTCCTCCCCCACTTAATTAATAAAATTAAAGATTAATGCATAAAAATTAAGCAAATTAACGAAACATAAACACATCAAAAATAAGCAGTGCTGTAATTTTTGCTTTGCAGGAGTTCCAGCACACCCAAAGTTCCAACCCAGATTGTGCTACACAACTGCAAATGAACCCCCTCCAAAATGATTCATTAATTAAACCTTTAATTAAATATTTATGCATAAAGAAGAGCAGAAAAATTAATTAAAGTATAAATACATTAAAAAAAAGTAGGTGTATATTTTGCTTTGGAGTATATGGGGCACCACCCCAAGTTCTGGCCCAGTTTATGCTCTGCAACTATAATAAAGAACTCTCCTAAAATATTAATTAATAAAAATATTAATTACATGTAAAAGCATTAAAAATAAGCAGGGAAAATTAATTAAAGGCAGAACAAATAAGCCATGCCTTTATTCTGCTTTGCAGAACTGAGGCATCCTGCACCCCCAGTTCCAGCCCAGATTAGTGTACACAAGTATAAAAGAAATCCCACCAAAAAGAGTCATTAATTAAAATATTAATTAAATATTAGTGCATAAAAATAAGCAGAAAAACCAATTAATATATAAAATCATCCAAACTAATCCAGGTGTTTGTTTTGCTTTGCAGGAGACCCAGCACACCCCAAAATCCAGATTACGATCCACAACGGTTTTAACCCCCCAAGTGTTAATTAATCACAAATTAACTATAAATGAATATCAATTAAGCAAAGCACTGTTAATTAGGCAGTTCTCAGCCCCTCACCCTGCTGCTTAGGCACTTCTTTGCGGCCGATCAAGTCCCAGTTGGTGGCCCCGAAAATGAGGAGCTGCCCCCGGCTCTTGGAGCCCTCAAGCTTCTGTGGGGACAGGGGAACACGTCAGGGACAGGGGACAACATCAGGGACATGGGGACACTGGGGACAGGGGACAACGTCAGGGACAGGGGACAATGTCAGGGACAGGGGAACACGTCAGGGACAGGGGGACATTGGGGACAGGGGACAACATCAGGGACATGGGGACACTGGGGACGGGGGCACACTGGGGACAGGGGACAATGTCAGGGACAGGGGGACACTGAGGACAGGGGGACACTGGGGACAGGGGGACACTGGGGACAGGGGAATGCAGGGAATGTGGGGACAGAGGACAATGTCAGGGACATGGGGACACTGGGGGCAGGGGGACACTGGGGACAGGGGACAATATCAGAGACGGGGGACACTGGGGACACTGGGACAGGGGGATGTAGGGAGTGTGGGGACATGGGGCAATATCAGGGTCACTGGGGGCACTGGGGACAGTGGGGGACAGGGGGAGGTAGGGAGTATGAGGACAGGGGACAATGTCAGGGACAGGGGGACACTGGGGACAGGGGGATGTAGGGAATGTGGGGACACCAGGGATGGGGAGAATGTGGGGGACAGGGATAGTAGAGATGGGGGGACATGGGGGACATGGAGGACACTGGGGACATCAAGGATGTGGAGGGCATGGGAACATTGGGAATGTGGGGGCGTGGGATGTCAGGAGACATTGGGAATGTGAGGACACCAGGAATAGGGAGGATATGGGAGACACGAGGGACAGCAGGGATGTGGGGACATCGGGGACATGGGGTACACGGGACATTGAGGATGGGGAGGACATGAGGACACTGGGGATGGTGAGGATGTGGGGGACATGGGGACA
>NW_020897752.1:702795-707145 GCF_003984885.1 Neopelma chrysocephalum | reverse complement strand
GGGGGGGTCACGAAGGGGATCCGCGGCAGGAAATGGGCCCGGAGACAAAGCGCCCCCCCAAAGGGAAGGGGGGGAGCGGAACACGGGGGATGGGCGGGTTTGGGCCCCCCCCTCTCTCCTCCTCCCCCCGAGCCCCCCCCCAGCTCCTCTCGGGGCTCCCCCGCCCCCTCCATTCGCTATTTGGGGGTGTGTGGGGGGGGTGGGTTTATCTTTTATAGCGCCGCGATGAAATTTGGGGAGGGGGCACAACCCCCCCTTGGGGTCTCCCCCCCCTCCATCCCTCTGCCTCCTCACCCCCCCAGCCCTTCTCCTTTTAATCCCCGTTTCCTTGGAACAATGGGATCTCTGTCTCCCCCATCGCACCACGTGGATCCGCCTTTTTTTTTTTTTAAATCTTTTTAAGCCCCCCCCCATCCCTTTCCCCCTCCTCCTCCTCCCCCCGAGCCCCCTTTTGACCCCCCCATTCCAAACCTGATTTTTAGGGCGAAAGGTGCAGCATAAAGAAAGCAACAACTCGGGGCCTTTGCACTATTTTTGGTGGTGGTTCCTGTTGCAGGAAAAAAAAAAAAAGGTAATTTTTTTCTCTTTTTTTTTTTTCTTCTCTCGCTTTTTTTTTTCCCCCTCTTCCCCTTTTCCTCCCTGAAATCCCACCCACCAGATCCACTTAAAATGTAAATATGAGCCTCCCGAACAAATGGGACAATACAAAACAGAAACACATGGATGGGCAGGAAAAGGGGAAAAAAAAAAAAAAGAGGAAAAAAAAAATTATCCATCCTGTGTTGAAGAGGAAGAGGCTGCGAAGTCCAGCTCCATCTTTAGGGCTGGAAGACTCCGGGAGAGCAAAGAATTCCTGGAAGGGATTCCCCTCCTGCGTCCCTTGGTGCTGAGGGGGAATTTTTGGGGATGGGAGATGAATGAACTGTGGAATTTGGGGAATTTTGGAAGGGAAATGCGCTCGTTGGCCTTGTTGGAAAGAGGGGTTGGATTTTTTGGGGTGGAGGAAAAGTGTATTGTGTTTATTGGAAAGGGGTTTTCCCCAGGAAATCAATGCCCGTAGTGCCAAGGATTTTTTCCCCCTAAAAATGTAAATGCACATATTACAAAGGGCTTCCCCCCCCAAGTTAAATGCACCTATTGAAAAAGGGATTCCCCCCCAAAATAAATGCAGATATTGATTTTCCTCCTCAAATAAATTATCTTACTACCACTATTGCAAAATGGATTTCCCCCCAAAATAAATGTCTGTATTGCCAAGGATTTTTTCCTCCTAAAAATGTAAATGCACATGTTACAAAGGGCTTTTTCCCCCAAAAAAATTAAATGCACATATTAAAAATGGGATTCCCCACCCCCCCAAAAAATTAAATATATATATTGCAAAGGGGTTTTTCCCCAAAAAAATTTAAATGTACATATTACGAAGGGGTTTTTCCCCAAAAAATAAATACACATTTTGCCAAGGGCTTTTTTCCCCCCCAAATTAAATGCACCTATTAAAAAAGGGATTCCCCCCAAAAATAAATGCAGATATTGATTTTCCCTCTCAAATAAATTAACTTACTACCTCTATTGCAAAATGGATTTCCCCCCAAAATAAATGCCCGTATTTCCAAGGATTTTTTTTCCCTAAAAGAATGAATGTACAAGGGGATTTTTCGCCCCCCCCAAAATTAAATGCACATATTAAAAAAGGGATTCCCCCTCCCCCCAAAAATTAAATATATATATTGCACAGGGGGTTTTCCCCCTAAAAAAATTAAATGTACATATCACGAAGGGGTTTTTCCCCCCAAAATTAAATACACAGATGACAAACAAAATAACAAATATGTTAAAAAAGGGATTCCCCCCCAAAATAAATGCCCATATTGATATTCCCCCTCTAAATAAATTAACTTATTGCCTTGGTTGTAAAGTGGATTTCTCCCCCCAAAATTAAATGCACATATTGCAAAATGTGTTTTTCCCCCAAAAAATAAATTCACGTGTTACAAAGGGTTTTTTTCTATCCCAAAATATAAATGTACATATTACAAAGGGTTTTTTTTTTCACCCCCCCAAAAATTAATTCACATATTTCCAAGGATTTTTTTTGCCCCCCAAAATTAAATTCACATATTACAAAGGGATTTTTCCCCCTCCAAAATAAATTCTCATATTACAAAGTGGGTTCCACCCCCCCAAATAAATGCACTTATTGCCTTTGCTGTAAAGTGGATTTTTCCCCAGAAAATTAGATGCACAATTACAAAATGGGGTTTTCCCTCAGAAAATTAATTCACATGTTACAAGGGATTTTTTTGCCCCCAACCAGATTAAATTCACATATTAAAAAGGGGATTTTTCCCCCCAAAAAATTAAATACACATATTAAAAAAAGGATTTTCCCCCCCAAAAATTAAATGCACATATTAAAAAAGAGATTTTCCCCACAAAAAAATTAAATGCACATATTAAAAAAGGGATTTCCCCCCCAAAATAAATGTACACATTGTTGTTCCCCCCCCAAATAAATTAACTTATTGCCTTTGTTGCAAAGTGGATTTTTCCCCCAAAAAATTAAATGCACGTATTGCAAAGGTTTTTTTTTCCCCAAAAAATATACAGAGCTCAAGGGGATTTTTGCCTCCCCCAAATAAATAAATATATATATATATCTCCGAGGATTATTATTATTATTATTATTGTGCACAGATTTTCTTTATTGCAAAATCTTTCTCCCCCCAAGAAATAAATGCATTTATTACCTTTATTGCCATATCCCCCCAAATAAATTAACTTATTGCCTTCGTTGCAAAGTAGATTTTCCCCCCCAAAAATAAATGCTTACATTACAAAGGGGTTTTTTTTCCCCTCAAGAAATAAATGGACACGTTGCAAAATGGTTCCCCCCCGAAATAACCCCACATTAATCCTTTATATCAATAAATACATGGAATTAAATACACATATTTTTAAAGGTTTTTTTTTCCCAAAGAACGAATACAAATGTGGCATTTATTGCAATTCCCCCCCCCCCCAAAATATAAATTCACATATTGCAAAGGTTGGGTTTTTTCCCCCCAAAATAAATGCAGATATTGCCTTAATTGAATTTTTTCCCTAAAAATAAATGCCTTTATTGCAAATGTTCCCCCCCCACCAAAAAAAATCAATGTGCATGTTCCAAAGTGGTTTTCTCCCCTCAAAAAAATGCATTTATTGCAAAGGGACTTTTCCCCTCCAAAAAAAAAAAATGTACCTATTGCAAAGTGTGTTTTTCCCCAAGAAATGAATCCATTTGTTGCCTGTATTCCAAAGGTTTTTCCCAGATTAAGTGACCAAATTGCCAGGTTTTGCCCCCAAAAAGAAAGGCACTTATTGCAAAGTGTGTTTTTCCCCAAGAAATAAATGTTCATATTGCAAAGGGTTGGTTTGGGTTTTTTCCTCCCCCAAAAGTAAATCCAAATGTTGCCTTTATTACCATTATTTTCCTCCCCCCTCTTTTTTTTTTCACCAGGAGAAAATTCCCTTTATTACATCGAGGGATTTGCAGGAGGGGAACACGTGGTGCCTTTGGAATTTGTGATGAATTGGGAATATTTGTCCAATTTGCAATATTTGATTAATTTGCAATATTTGAGTGATTTAAAAGACATGATTTATTGAAAATATTTGATTGATCCTCAGTTTGGGATGGTGTTTTCCTCTCTGATCCCATTGCAGTATCCCATGGATTTCTGACGCAATCCCAAGTGCTGATGCAATTCTGGCACCTGAGCCCGCGGGATTTGGGGGCAAACCCACCCCAAAATCCCCCCAAAACACGGGCAAACCCTTGGAATTCAGGGAAACCACCTCCTGGGTGGGATAAAATCATCCCAAATTCCCGCATTACTCACGGAATTATCCCCGGAGCATCTCGGCTCAGCATCACTTCCAGGAGCAGGGCGGGAGAGTCGGGGTCGTTCAGGGATTTTCCATGATCTCTGGAGGGATGGGATGGAATGAAAGCCCTGCCGGGGCTGGGACCAGGCTGCTGATCCCTAAAAATGGCCTTTTTTCCCCCAAAAGGCCGCCCGGGTTTGTGGGGTGGGTGGGAACACTCCAGGCAGGTTGGGTCAGGCCTGGGCTCAGACTGGTTTGTCCTGGGCTTGGGAAAAACTGGTTTGACCTGTTAATTCCCAAGGGAGTCTGGAATGGGGAGAGTCTCACCTCGGATAACCTGGGCCTGGCTCAGCTCTCCCCAATCCCAGATCCACGGGGGGGATCCCTGGGTGGGATATTTGGGGTATCCCTGGGAATGAAGATGTTTGGGGTATCCCTGGATGGAATGTTTGGGTTATCTCTGGGGATGGGGATGTTTGG
>NW_020897752.1:695561-702785 GCF_003984885.1 Neopelma chrysocephalum | reverse complement strand
GGATGGGGATGTTTGGGTTATCCCTGGATGGGATATTTGGGGTATCCCTGGGTGGAATATTTGGGGTATCCCAGGGAATGAAGATGTTTGGGGTATCCCTGGGGATGGGGATGTTTGGGTTATCCCTGGATAGGAATATTTGGGGTATCCCTGGGTGGAATATTTAGGGTATCCTTGGATGGGGTATTTGGGATATCCCTGGATAGAGATATTTGGGGTATCCTGGGATGGAATGTTTGGGGTATCCTTGAGTGGGATATTTGGGGTATCCCTGGGTGGAATGTTCAGGGTATCCCTGGGGATGGGGATGTTTGGGGTATCCCTGGGGATGGGGATATTTGGGATGCGGCCGTAGCGATTGGAAAAGGGGGTTTGCAGCAAGAGCCTCTGGAAAAATCCAAGTATCCTGGGATAGGGTGGCTTTGGGAACAGCGTGGGAATGGCTGCCAGGGGAATTTGCATCCTCACCACAGCAGAGAGCAGGGATCCAACTGCATCGTGTGGAAAGGGATGGATGCAATCCAAACAGGGAGCAGGGATCCAACTGGATCATGTGGAAAGGGATGGATACAATCCAAGCAGGGAGCAGGGATCCAACTGGATCATGTGGAAAGGGATGGATACAATCCAAGCAGGGAGCAGGGATCCAACTGGAACACGGGGAAAGGGATGGATGCAATCCAAGCAGGGAGCAGGGATCCACGTGGAGAACATGGAAAGGGATGGATGCAATCCATGCAAGTCCCTTTCCATGCTCCATCTGCAGCCAGGTGGCACCTCCAGAGTTTTTTATGGAATTGCTGATGCTCCAGGAGGTGATTTATCCACACACATTGAACTTTCCCAAGGATTTAGTGCAGGGAAGAGGGGGATTCAGGCTCTGGCTCAGAGGGATGATGCAGACAGGTGGGTTTTTCTGGGAATTGCGCATCTGGGAGATGTGGAAGGAGCAAGAGAGGAGCTGGGAGCTGGATCCATGTGCATTCCAAGCTCCAGGGGTGGGTTTGGGCACCTCTGAGGGAATTTTGGGTGGAAAAGCAGGGAGCAGACCCAGCCCAGCTGCTCCCCCAAGTCCTTCCATGTGCTCCCAGGGATCCGGCAGCTCCAGCCCGGGGCTCGGGAAGTCACAGAGGGCAGAGTTTGGGGCCTCCATGCAAAGTATTCCCAAAAAACCCCTTTGGAGAAGCTGGGAGACCTCTGGAGAAGCTGGGCCAGAGCTTTCCCGGGAAGACACCCAGCCCTGGATGGGCTCCAGCCCCACCCACAGTTCCGTGGATCTTAATAAAAATACAGATATAGAGAATTAAAAAATATCACCCAAAAAAACCCTGTGGAAAAGTTGGGAGATCTCCTGGAGAAGTTGTCCCAAAGTTTTCCCGGGAAGGTACCAGCAGGGGGCATCCCTGGGCTGGATCATCCCCCTAATTCCATGGATCCCTGTCAATACATATGGATATGGAGTAGATATATTAATGCAAAATTGGTATATTTAAATGAATAAATTTAAATAGAAGCATCAACTATATTTATTTAGCTTTATTATTATTTTATTTCTATTAATTTATTTATTGTTATATATTTATTTTCTTTATATGTGCTATATGCTAATGTATAGTACATTTAATAATATAAAATAGAGATTTATTAAAATTTAAATATATATAACTCTACGTATGTTAAAATATATTAATATATATAATACATATTTATATCTAAAATATATTTATATTTATATATAATTAACATGTATAACTATACGCATGTTAAAATATATTAAAAATAAAATAAATTAATTTATCAATATATGAACACATATACAATATATCGAAAATAATGTAAACATATAACAAATCTGTAAAACATATGAATTTAAACAATAAATCTATAGAATATATGTATGTAAATATAGACGTGTTAAAATGAAAATATATTATAATAAATTGAAATAAATTGAAACATGGCTATATAAATATATATATAAATTATATATAATACATAAGCATCTATAAATATATATAGTTATAAATATGAATATATAAATATATGTAGCATATATAAAATACATAAAAATACATTTAAACGTATAAAAATTAATATCTATAAAATATATGTGTATATAAATACAGATGTGTTAAAATATATAGAAAATACGTTTAAATAAACTGAGATGTAAATATATAAGTATATAGTATAAATATAAAGATAAATACCAATATATAAAAATAAATGCATAAAATGTACATAGATGTGTTAAAATTAAAATATATAGAAAATAAATTGAAGTAAACTGAAATATAATGATATGAATATATATAATATATATGAAATATAAAAATAGATATAAATATGTAAAAATGTATATGATGTGTTAAAATTAAAATCTATCAAAATAAATTGAAAGACACTGAAACACAAACATATAAACATGCACAATATGTATAAAATGTGTTTAGTTATCTAAAAATAAACCGATACAAACACACCCCTTCCCTTCCCTTCATTGTTCAACGCCAAATATTTCAAGTTCCTCCCAAATTCTCGCCCCACGCCCCTAAAAACAGGTTTTTTGGGTTCCCGCGGCAGCAGAACTGGGAAAGACCCGGCCCAGGGAGGGGCTCGTTTGCATAGATTTGCATAAATTTGCATATTTGCATGAATTTGCGTGTCAATCCCCGTGCAGGAGGAGGCTCCAGGAGCATTCCCAAGGGAGCATTCCCGGGGCTCAGGGGCTCCTGGAAGGGCTGGATCCGAGGAGTTGGTCTCCCAAACATTCCCGAGGGCCTTTCCCGGAGGGATGAAGCTCCGGCTCCACGATCCAGGGGCTGGATGAGATCCCTGTGCCCCCCCCCAGCATCCCAAAGATCTCCCGGGGGAATAAACCCACTTGGATGGACTTTTCTAGGGATTCCATGGAATTTCTTCCCAGCAAAGAGCTGGAAATCCACCCTAAAGTCTTGGATAATTAATGGCTAAACCTAATTATCTATTAATGACTTAATTTTCGTATCAATAAAACCACCCCCAAACCCTTGGATAAGTGTGGGGAAAAAAGGTTCTAAGGTGGATTTCTGGGGGGGCTCTGGGCTGGTTGTGGCACAGGACCTGATCCCAGGGGGATAATTAATGATGCAACCTAATTATCTATTAATTAATTTATTTTTATATCAATATAAACCATCCTAAACCCTTGGATTTGTGTGGAAAAAAAGGTTCTGAGGTGGATTTTTGGGGGGCTTTCGGCTGGTTGTGAGGACAGGATCCGATCCTGGGGGGATAATTAATGATGAAACCTAATTATCTATTAATTAATTAATTCTTCTCCTGGTTAATGAGCTATTTGAGCGCATTAATGGGGATTTGGGGCCGGCCCAGCCCTGCTGAGTGCCCAGCCCTGGCTGAGTCAGTGCCACCTGTGCCAACATTCCGGCTGCCAGCCGGAAAAATCACTCCTCGCTCCTGTTTTTCCCCAGCCCAGGGTGAGTTTTTGGGGATGGGAGGTTTGGAATCCTGGGATGTGTCCGTGTATCCACGTCCTGGGGGGGTCCTGGGTGCGTGGAGAGGTGGATTTAGAGGGTGAAATTCCCTTTATCCCAAGAAAACTGGGCTGGGAAAGGGCTTCATTCCCAGCCAAGGCTGATTCCCTGGGATGAGAGACCTTCCCATCCCGAGTCCCTCATTCTGGGTGCACCGGGATCTTCCCGGGAGGTGCTGGGGCAGCCGTGGAGTGGGATGAATCCCAAATTTCAGGGGGTGCTCTTTGCTCCCGTCCCTCCTTCCCGGGGCCTTTGCTGAGCTGGTTCTGGGATGCAAAACCCCCTCGTTCTTCTGGGAGGCCTTGAGGTGCTTTCTCCCAAGTTTTTGGGGTAGGAAGTGGAAGGCTTGGAAATGAAATTTAAGAAAAAAAGAATTGAAAAATTACTTTAATTCCCAGGAAAAAAACAGAAAATTCACTCCAGTTCCCAGGCAAAAAAAAAATCCAGAAGAATTCACTTCAATTCCCAGAAAAAAAAATCAGAAAAATCACTTTAATTCCCATGAAAAAAAACCAACCAGAAAAACACTTTAATTCCCAGGGAAAAAAACAGAAAAAATAACTTTAATTCTCAGGAAAAAAAAAGAAAAAAAAAAAGAAAAATTCATTTTAATTCCCAGGGGAAAAAAGCAGAAAAATCACTTTAATTCCCAGAAAATTCACTTTAATTAATGATTGTCTAAAAGATGCTTTTGCTGCTTTCTAAAAATAGGTTGGGAAGCGTCTCCCCCTTACAAATGTTGGGATAAGAGGGATAAAATCCTCCCCACCACCATCCTCTAGTCCTGTTCCTGCTTAAAGAGGTTTTCTTGGCTCAGCCCATTATCCCAGGGAAAGGAGTGTTGGTTTTTCCCTGGAGTCACCTGGAGGGCACCAGGATATATTTATATATTTATTGCTTTTTGCCAGGCTTGTTGGGCTGGTTTGGAGCTGGAAAAATCCCGACAGCTCCGGAGTTTGTTTGCAAGGGGCGTTTTCCAGCAGGGCCAGGCCCTGTGCCGGCAGAAAATTCCTTCCCAGCCTGGAAAACACGGATGAAATAGGTAAAATGGGGGTACTTTATATCAAGGATATTGGATTTAATTAAATCCCTGGGTGGGCTCTTCCTGCTGCCTTAAATTCCCTTTTTTGGGGGATGGGGGTGTGTGTGTGTATATTGTATTTTGGGAGGATTTTTTGGGATGTTAAGGTAGTGGGGGAATAACTTGGAATGGGAATGTGGAGCTGCGTTTTCGGCCGGCAGCGGGTGGTTTGGAGGTCAAATATCCCGGGAAAAATCGGCTTTGCCCGGAAACTTTGGGCATTTTGGGCTATCCCTGGGCGTCTCGGCCTCTCCCGCTCCTTGTTTTTCCCCCGCTGGAAGCGAGAGGGTTAACGGGATGCTCCAGGCGGAGGCGATCAATCCCGGTTTAGCGGGATTTGGGAAGCGCTGCCCGGGAAGAAGAGCAGGAGGAGGAGGAGGAGGAGAAGGAGGGGGAGATGCTGCCCAAAATCCCGGCATCCCTCGCTCCAGCCGCTGGAGCGCCGGGCCGAGCTCCAGCCGGGCTCCAACGCCGGGATTTGGGAATCCCGGGGGTCCAGGGGGGAGCCCCCGCCCCGGGCATCCCACCCAGGGCCGCCTCGGGAGCGACCCTCGCCGGGCAGGGGGGTTTTCCCGGGAATTCCCGCCCGGCCGGGGCCCCGCTCGGATGTGGATACAAAGCCGGAGGAGCCGCGGCCTTCCCAGGTCAGCAAATTCCCGTTGTCCCTTTTCCTCGCCCCCCCAGATCCATGGATCCAGCCAGGATTCTATGGATATCCATATGTCCCTATAGAAATCCATGGGTTATCCCAGAATCCCGCAGCGGGAGGACACCCTTCGCTTCCAGCAGCCTCCAGCCATCCCCACCTTTATTATCCACCCACAATTCCCGGGAGTTTGGGTCAATTATGTACAGATAAGGAAAAACAAGGAATGGGGGAGGGAAATCCCCAGGAATACCCACCCACCTCATCCCACCCCCGTTCCTGCCTTTTTCTCGTCCCGTTTTTTTCCCAGCTCCTGAATCCCTCCCGTGTTTTCCCAGCTGGGAATTGCAGCACCTGTGGGAAAACTGATTTTTAGAGAGGTGGGAGCGTCCTCTGGGATGATTTTGGCAGGAAATAATGGCATTTATCCCTATTTCGGAGATCTTTTGGGATATTGGTTGCATTGGAGTGCAAGTTGGGAAGGGGCTGGAATATTTTTTCCCCCCTTTTGCACCGCTTTGAATTATTTTTTAATTAATTAATTGTGTCTTAGGGGAACAAAACAAGTTGCAAAGAGCAGGTTTTTCCCAAAAATACCAGGAAAAATATACAGGAAATCTCTTTTTAGGGTAAAATCCCAATATTTTATCAGGTGCTTGAATAGGTGCTTGGAAAACAAGGAGAAAAATTAGAGATATTGGGCAAGGATGAGCTCAAATCCATTGGTGCCATTACCTGATGCTGATTTTTGGGCAAAGTAAGGTGGGTTTTTTAGCAAAATAATATGGAGTTTGGGCAAAATAAGGAAATTTTTTTTTGCAAAATAAGGTGATTTTATGGAAAATAAGGTGGGTTTGGGGCAAAATAAGGTGATTTCGGGGTGAAATAAAGTGACCCCAGAGCACTGGCAGGAGGAAAAAACACTTCCAAAGGGTGGGAGAGGTTTTAATTTGGATCTTTGGAATAATGCAAACCCCAAATTATTGGGAATTTTAAGCTGGAAACAATAATAGGGCGAAAAAAACACCCATTACTTCATTTTTTTGGCTTTTTAATTGGTATTTCTGATTCAAATTCTTCTCCTTTCAAATTCCTTCCCAAGGTAGTTTTGCAGTGGATGAACTTTGTAAAGTGGGGGTTGGGATAAACGTGGAATTAGGGAGTTTTTTGGCAATAAATGGCTTTTTTCCCAGATTTTGGGGGTCTCTCTGTGAGAAATCTTTGCAGAAAAGACTTTAATTTTTCCTATTTAAGGGCTAAAAATCTGATTTTTCCTGACTTTTCCCTGGTTTTCCTTTTATCCCCGTTTCTCACGGTATGAGCTGGACCAGGGATGGATTTTTTCCAGCTCATCGGTGGCTTTGAAAATGAAAAGCAAAGGAAAACAGTGGCAGTTTTCCAGGTCATGGGATTGTGAGCTGGAATATTAGTGGGATATTTGCCTGGAAAAGCCACTTCAAGGGAAAACAGGGAAAAAAGCTTTTTCTCTAAGTTGACACCTCTCCAGGAGTTTATTGAAAATCTACTCCCAAAACTGCCCTGGATTTTGAATTTTTATGGAATTTTTTCTGGCAGTTTTTTCTGGGAAAACTGTTTTTGTTTTTTAGGGAGAAATTCCATATTTTTTAGGGACCCCCCCATGGTTTTGCCATCATTTCATTCCCACTGCTCCTGGGGCTGCCCCTTGTTCCCACCTTCCCCAATCCCAACCACATCCCAACTCCCAATCCGGGGGATTTTTGAGGACCCTGGATAATTTTTCCCCGCTGGAGCTCTCACTGACACCCTCAAACCTGCCCAGTTTATTCCTTGGAAAACTGGGAAATAAAACCTTTGGCCCCGAAATCCCATTAGGGATGAAAAACTCCCTTTGCTGCAAATATTTGCTGCTTTTTAAGGTTACTTTTGTTCATTTTTAACTGGTTTTTAATTTGAAAATGATTTTTCATTTCAGAGTTGTTTTT
>NW_020897752.1:685478-695551 GCF_003984885.1 Neopelma chrysocephalum | reverse complement strand
GGCAGCAGCTCTTTCCCAGGGTTATTTTTCCCAAGGATTAAGGATTCCAAACTTGCTTTGCTTATTTTTCCTGCAGAAATAAGGGATGTTTTTTTCCCTGTGCTCCTCAACTCTGTGGCAGCTCCTGCTTCCCTCTGGATTCATGGCTCGGGTGGTGCCACGTCCAGAGGGATAAAACCTGGAGCTTGGAAAAGGGGGAAAGCTGGGAATCCCCTGCTCCCAAGCTGGTGGAAAGCAGTTGGGTGACGTGGGAGCTGTTCTGAGCACCAGGAAAAGAATTCCAGGAGGAAAACCAACCATCCCTGGGTCCCTGTCCCAAATAAATCCCAGTTAATGTGTTTATGGAGACAAGGGGCTTGTTGGAAAAGTGGCTGGAAAAGTTCTTGTGGTGGGTCAGGGAGGGGAAAAAGGGATTTTTTCTATTTTTTATGGCTGGAAAAGGGTCAGTTGGGATTTGACTCCGTCTTTTGGTGGGGTTTGGATCGGGAGGGGGTTGGGATTGCTGAGCACTGGGAATCTAGGGGGTCAGACCATCAGCTCGGGCACCTGCCGGGGGTTTAGAGCCCATTTTCCAGTGGGAAATGGGAATCTGGGATGTGATCCCAGACCTCAGCGCCCTCCTGGTCAGCTCCAGACACACAGATACGTGTTTCTATTATAATTCTTCCAGTAATTGTCATTATTGATATATTTTGATCTCTCTCAGTGGCCCTGGAGCTCCGTGAAAACCCAAACCTGGAGCAATTGCAGCTCTGCATTCGTATTTATTACCATTCCTATAATTATTATCATCATTACTATAATTACCATTATTATAAAGATAATTTGGTATTATTTTATATATTTTTATATCTCTCTGTGGCCCTGGAGCTCCATGAAAACCCAAACCTGGAGCAATTCCAGCTCTGCATTTATATTATTATCACTATTATAATTATTATCATCATTATCATGAAATTTTAGGATTATTTGAGATGTTTTCCTGTCTCTCTGTGGCCCTGGAGCTGTTTGTCCCACCTGGAGCAGTTCCTCCCCATCCTGTGCTGCAGCTCCAAGGGATTTTGGTCCAGGGGGAATAAACAAATCCTAAATAAATAGGTCTTAAATCATCCTAAATAAAGAGATTAAATCAACAGCTCCTTTGTTTTGGGATCGCCCTGGCTTTGGGCCTCCCCTTATCCAGCATTTCCCCGGGAAAATGAGGGAGAAACCATCTCTTGGGGGGGTCATGACTCTTTGGAGCAGGGAGACGGCATCCATTGGACATCCTGCTTCCAGCGGGACCAAATTCCCCGGATTTGGTCCCATTTTCCCCTTTCCAACCTCTCAGATGACATTTTGCTCTGCTCCATCATCCCTTGGGAATGGGGGTCCCTGCTCTGACCTTCCTCCTCCTCCTGGTGACCTTCCAGGGCGTCTCTGGTTTCGGGAGCGGATGAGCCATCGATCCCAAGGAGGCTCCTTGGCGCTTCCCGCCCCCGAGACCTTCAATCCTGCAGGATTTGCCATCCATGGGATAAACGTTCCACACAAACCCAGCCCTGGGAGCAGCTCCTGCTTCCTTGTGAGATTTTGCAGTGGCTGGAACTGGATCCCTCACACCTGGAGTCTCCCAGGGATGGATCTGGGGGGCTGAGCTTCCTTTTCAACCCGTTTTTCCTTCTCTCCCGCAGGAGAAACTCAGGGAAGGGCCCGGGCGGAGCATCCGGAGCCCCCTCGCCATGGCCTCGTCTGAGCTGCCCCCCCAGCCTGCAGTAGGTACTGTCACCCCTCTGGAGCTGGGAGCTTTGGGAAGGGGACCCCTATCCTGGGGCAGAAAGGGGGGGGTGTCCTGCATATCCCAGCTGGAGCCTCTTGGAATTCTGAGAACGCTCAGGGCTGTCGGATCTTGCAGTTCTGGGGGGGTGATGCTCTTTCTTCCACCCCTCCTCCATCCCTTTTCCATTCCTGCTTTTTTTGGGAGGAGGGCCCCTATGCTTGGGCAGAAAGGGGGGGGGTTCATCCTGCATATCCCAACTGGAGCCTCTTGGAATGGTCAAAACACTCAGGGCTGTTGGATTTGCAGTTTTGGGGGGGTGATGACTCCCTTCTCCACCCCCCCCTTCTCCATCCCCGTCTTCCCTCCTCCATCCACCCCTTGCTGGGGTATCCTGCATGAATCCCACCTTTTCCATTACCTCCCTCTTCATCTCCCCCTTCCTGGGGAACCCTGAGTGACACTGGATCCCCCCATTCTCCATCCATCCCCCCTCTCCTCCATCCGCCCCCTTCTCCATTCCCTCCTTGCTGGGGGACCCGGAGTGACATTATCTCCTCCTCCATCCTTTCCCCCCCTCCATCCCTCCATCCCTCCATCCATCCCCCCTCTCTCCTCCATCCCCTCTCTCCTCCATTCCCTTCGCTCCTCCTTCCCCCCCTTCTCCATCCCCTCCTTTCTGGGGGACCCGGAGTGACATTGTCTCCCCCCTTTCCCCTCCATCCCCCCTTTCCCCTCCATCCCCCCTTTCCCCTCCATCCCCCCTTTCCCCTCCATCCCCCTTTCCCCCCTTTCCCTCCATCCCGGTGCCGTGTCCCCCCCCCCAGGAGCCGCGGTGCCCCCGGAGCCGGCGGGCGCGGTGCCCGCGGGGGGGGAGGACGTGGGTGAAGCCTTTGCCTTCGAGGACAGCGAGGAGGAGGAGGAGGAGGAGGAAGAGGAGGATCCCGCGGCCCATCCCGGCGGGGCCGTTGTTCTCCGGGCCCCCCCGCGCCGGCGGCGTGGGACCAGCTCCGAGGGGGGTGAGAGCGCAATTCCCGACATTCCCGCCGTGTCCCCGATGTCCCCACGTTGTCCCTGATGTCCCCAGAGGGTCCCCTGGGGGTGCCAACACAGCCTCTCTTTGCTTTTCCTCTCCACAGAGGGGCTGGTGCCGGAGACCCCGGAAGGGTAAGTGGGGGTTTGGTGGGGTTTGGTGGGGGATCGGGGGGATTTGGGAGGGTTTTGGTGCAGTTTTGAGTCCCCTGAAGGATCTTTGGGGTCTGTCCCCTCTGTTTGATGTCTCAGCCTGGCGCTGTGCCTCAGTTTCCCTGACTTTTCCCCATTGCAAGGGCAGGTATCCCTGGGAATTTGGGGTGCACCCCCCAGATCTGGGGATCTGTGAGGGCTTCGGTGAGGTTTTGGGGGGAATTTGGGGGGTTTTGATGTGGTTTTGAGTCCCCTGAAGGATCTTTGGGGTTTGTCCCCTCTGTTTGATGTCCCAGTGTCTCCGTGTAACAAAACAAAACGTTTGCTGAGGGAGGGCAGGATAGAAAAAAACAAACTCCTCCTTCTGAGTTATAACTTCAAAATCAGGAGGCTTCAGGCGAAAAGGTGCGGAAAAGAAAGTAACAGCTCTTTACTAACAAATATATATAAATATATATATATAAATATATATAACAAAACAGAACGAGCTACAACACCGTAACCGAATCTTTCACCGGCACAATTGCGTGTTTTCTGAATTTCTGCCTCGGCGCAGTTACAGCCGCGGACAGCAGGGGGCTGTTCCCGGGGGCTGCGGCGGCACAAAGGGATTTCCCTGGCAAACAGGGCTCCCAGGGATGCCGAAAACGGCAGGGAATTCTCCAAACAGCATCGGTGTAGATCAGCCAGAGAGCAGCTCTTTAGTGAAGGCCTCGAGGTGCACAAGAGTGTCCCGGGGTTTTACCCGGATTTTCCCATTTTCTAGTTCTGATCCACCCAATCCGAGAACTGTCCACCCCCGGATCTCCCCCACCCCCGGATCTCCCCCACCCCCGGCACGGCCTCCCGGGAGTTTAGTCGGAGGTCTCAAGACCCCCTTCTTCCTCATCTTCCTCCTCCTCCCAGCCTTATCTGTGGAGCTCTCCCGAGGTTCCTGGGCCTGCCAGCTTGTTTTGGCTGCAGGGATATCTGATTTTTCCGGTCCAGGGCCACCTGTCCCAAACAAGAAGTGCTTGCTCGAGTCCCTTCCCTCGAGAGGAACGTTAAACAGAACCTGCAGAGTTCAGAAAGTTCGATATGAAGCGTGGGAACGGGATTTGGTGGCTGCCAGCTGCTGTTCTGAGGCGGGAGGGAACTTTAGGGGCACACTAAAAACCCGGATTTAACACAAATCTTACAAATTCCAAGGCATCTCCCACGGGGTGCCGAGGGAGCTCCCTCCTGGCAAACAGGGCTCCCACAGGGCACAGAGGGAGCTGCCCCCATCAAACAGGGCTCCCCTCACGGCACAAAGGGAGCTCCCCCTGCTCTGGGGGCAACCAGGGCTCTGAACATGGCACAGAGGGAGCTCCTTCCAGGCAAACAGGGCTCCCACAGGGCACAGAGGGAGCTGCCCCCTGCTCTGGGAGCAAACAGGGTTCCCACCCTTTCCAAAGGGAATTCCCCCTGGCTGTGGGAGCAATCCTGGATCAGCTCTGGGCCCCTGGGCTGGGGAAGGGGTTCCTGATGGGCAGTAGGAGCAGCAGGAGCAGGCAAGGGGCAAAGAACCAGTGGGAAAGGGGTGGGTGGGCAGAGGGGGGGGCATGGGCAGGCCATGTCCCAGAGCTCTTCTGTGTCCCAGGGCTGTCCCCTGTCCCAGAGCTGTGCCCTGTCCCAGGGCTGTCCCCTGTCCCAGAGCTCTCCCACCCAGCCCCTGCCCGGCTGGCAGGGTCAGGCAGGTTTAACCCCCCATGCTCCTGTTCTTTTCCAGAGATATCCCCCTTCACCCCGGCCTGGTGCCCTGTTTTGGCCACATGAGCTGTTCTGTGCCCAGTTCAGATCCTTGCCCGGGCTGTCCCTCCCTCAGGCCTCAGCAGGAGGAACGGAGGGAGCCCCATCTTGGCAGGAGAAATGGAGGGAACCCCACCTAGGCAGGAGAAGCAGAGGGAGCCCCACCTTTACAGGAAAAACAGAGGGAGCCCCACCTTAGCAGGAGAAGAAGAGGGAGCCCCATCTTTGCAGAGAGAACCACGAGCTGTTTTTCCCCAGGACAGTCGTTCAGGCCCGAGCTAGACAAGCAGGGAAGCCTGATGTTTGTCCTGTCCCAGCAAGGGGTGTTTGTCTTGTCCCAGCAGAGGCTGTTGGGGTGGAATATTCACCAGGAAGTGTGAGACCACAGCACTTGGCCTGGGGCTGAGCCTCAGCTGCCCTGACCTCTCCCCCTTCCCTGCCAGAGGGGCTGCAGGCAGGGGAGCCCTGGGGTTTTGGGGTGCACCTGCAGCCTTGGGGATCTGTGGGAGCTTTAGTGGGATTTTGGGGAGATTTGGTGGGATTTTGGGGTGCTTTGGTGGGGTTTTGAGTCCCTTGAAGGATCTTTGGGGTCTGTCCCCCCTCTTTGATGTCTCAGCCTGGTGCTGAGCCTCAGCTTCCCCAGCTTCTCATCGTTCCAAGGCTCTGCAAGCAGGGGAGCGCCGGTGTTCTGGAATTTGAGGGTGCATCCTGTAACCCTGGGGATCTGTGGGGGCATTGGTGGGGTTTGTGGCGGGTTCTGGTGGGGTTTTCAGTCCCTTGAAGGATCTTTAGGGTCTGTCCCCCCTGTTTGCTGGCCCAGCCTGGTACTGAGCCTCAGTTTCCCCAACTTCTCCCCATTGCAAGGGGAAGGATCTCTGGGATTTTGGGATGCACCCCCCAGCCCTGGGGCTCTGTGAGGGCTTTGGTTTCTCCCCCATCACCTCCAGCTGGAGGAGATGGGGGAGAAACCCCTTGGGATGGTGTTTGAAGGGGCTGGTTTCCTCCTCAGCTGTGGATCTGGGGAGAAAAGCTGGAAATTTGGCTGCAGGGAGGGCTTTTCCCCCTGGCAGAGCAGGAACAGGGTGTGGGGAGAGGGCCAGGATCCCACCAGGAATGGGGGGGACCCTCTCCCTGTGCTCCCCAATGCTGGCACATCCCCTGCCCTGCAGCAGCACACGGACTGAGGCTAAAAAAGCCAATTTTGGGTGTTTTGGATTATCTCTGAATGGTTGTCGGGACCCTCTGGTGTGACCCTGAGACCTGGGACCCCCAAATCCATGAAGAAGCAGATGGGGGAGTGACACAAGCTTTATTTTAGGCCTGTGAACCCCTGGAAAGGGAGTGGGGGTGGGGAGGGGCTTGGCTGCACCCAATTCCAGGGGATGGATTTACACCCGATCCTGGGGGATTTGCACCCAATCCCAAGGGATGGATTTGTACCCGATCCTGGGGGATTTGCACCCAATCCCAAGGGATGGATTTGCAGGCTGGGATGCTCCCTGACCCCCTTCCCCACAGGGCCCCGGTGAGGATGAGCAATGGGGAGGCCGGGGGAGACCCCCCCGTCCGCACCCAGACCTGGAAGCGGGAGAGCATCTGCCGAGGTGGGTCCAAACGCTGGGACAAACCCCCTGGCGAGGCCTGGGAAGGGTTTCTCCAGCCTGGGTGCTGAGCAGGTCCCGGGGGGGTTTGTCCCCCAAAGGTGAGCGGTTTTCCTTCCCGGAGGTGGAGGACGACGTGATCTACGACGACGTTCCCTGCGAAAGCCTGGATGCCGAGCAGGATGGTAGGGACAGACCTTCCCCCTCCCTTTCCCAAGGACTAGGAGGCCGTTTTCCAGCTCTGGATAAACTCAGGGAAGGAGAAGGCCATCCTCGAAGAGGATGTGGAGCGGGATGACTGTGGGAAAACCAGTGGGATTGGGAGGGAGATGTGAGGGTTTGGGGTCCCTGAGGAAGGGAATTTGCCCTCCTGTAAGGAAAAGGAGCCGGATTTTCTTCGGCAGGAGCAGGGAGGGAGCGGAGCCTGATCTATGAGGAGGTGCAGCGAGGAGAGGGCTCCCGGATCAGCGAGGATTTGGGCTGGAGCTCCAGTGAGTTTGAGAGTTACAGCGAGGACTCGGGGGAGGAGACCAAAGCCGAGCCCACCAAGCACCGAGCGTCCTTCCAGCCCAAGGTAACCCTCGCATTGCACCTTTAAGACCATTGTTCTTGTTTTTCCCTGGGTTTGCTTGTCCAAAGGCAGTGGAGCACCAAGCCCAGCTGCTCCCGTGGCTGGTGAAGCCGAGGATGCTGCGCTCGGCCCCCAACTCCGGGGGGTTCATTTCTTTCTGTTCTCCTTCCTTCCCTTTTTCAGTTTTTCCCCTTTTCCTTCTGCATTTGGGCCCTGCTGGAGCCTGGCTGCTGCTTTTCCGTGCACTTGCTCCCTTCCCTGCTCCAGCCAAGCCAGGCTTTTGGGATGGTGCTGCCTGGGCCATGCTGCTCTGGGGGGATTTCTGCTCTTTGTTTGGTTTTTGCTGCTCACCTGGATCTCTTCTCTGCCTCCTCCTCCTCCTCCTCCTCCTGCCTGGTTTGCTTGAGCTCAGCTTTCTCCAGACCTGAATAGACTAAAGGAGAGATACGCCAGGACTAAGAGGGACATCCTGGCTTTAAGAGTTGGGGGGAAGGACATGCAGGAGCTGAAGCAGAAGTACGATTGGAAGGTACTGTCCCTCCTCCATCCCTTGTCCCTTCTCCCCCAAATTTCCCAGGGGGAGGAAAAAAACCTCATGGAATTTATCCAGGCTGAATTCATCCCATTTCATCCCCCCAAAAAGAGAGACAAATTCAGTGAAGCACCTCAAAGCTGCCTCTCATGTCCATCTGTCTTGCAGCTCCCCGTCCTCCAGCTTCCCCAACCGTTGGATTTTGGGGTGTTTCCTTGTTTTTAAGGGGCGTTCGGACGGCGCCGGGTTTCCCACGGGATAGATGGATCTGACAAGGTTTTTTTTCCCCTGATCTGTGGTGGAAATCGGGTGGGGAAGGAGATTTTTGGGAGAACCTTAGTGCAAAGCCTTTCCCAGCCCCAAGCCATCCAGGTATTCCCTGGCTGGAAGTTTGGGCTGAATTGCTGTGATTCGAGGTGGGAAAGGCCGACACTTCCCCCCCTTTGCTGTCCCCCACATGAAATCCCTGCACAAGGAGGGGATGGATGTGCTCCTGCCTCCCTTCCCTCCCTCTGCTTCGCTTGGCTGCATGATCCCATGATCCCGCTTTGCCGGCGCCTGCTTGCACGCGGCCACATCCCTATGGATGGGGCACAGGACGGAGCATCCCTGGTCCTTGGATATGTGCCTCCTCTTCCTGCTGCATGGGAAAACAGGGATGATGCCTGAGGGGATGGTGCCTCTGCATCCGGATCTGGAGTGGAGGATGGTGCCCAAGGGAAGGACACGGCTCCGTCTGGATCCGAGATGGGATCCCGGTGCTGCCTGAGCCTCCCGATCCCTCTCCTCCCCCTCCCCAGATGACCCAGCTGATGAAAGCGGCCAAAAGCGGCACCAAGGACGGTTTGGAGAAGACCAAGATCGCGGTGATGAGGAAGGTGACGTTCCTGCACCGGAAAGAAACCCCAGGTGAGCGGGAAAAGCAACCCCCCCCTTCCCTTTCTGGTGTTTAAAAAAGCCTTTTTTGAGGATATTTTTAAAAATAATCACCAGGAACTCCCATCCCTTTCAGCATTTCCTTTATTTCCCATTTATTTTCTGCATTTTAAGCTTTTCTTTGACTGTTTTCCACTCTTTGCATCCCTGTGCAAACTCGGTCCCTTCTGCTCCTCCTGGCTCCGTATCCCTTTGGGAGCACCCATGGGTGTCCTTGGACACAGAGCAGGATCTTCCCGGGAACACTGAGTTTGGGGGGGGTTTCCTGACTTTCCTGCTGTCACGTAGGGGATGGGGAGCGGAGGAGGCGGGCGGAGGAGGCGGGAAAGCCGCCGCCTTCCCGCCGGAGTTCGCGGGTGTCCCTGGAGCAGCGCGGGGGAGGTACGATCCCGAGGGGCGGCTCCCGCCGGAGCTTCCCGGGGGATCCCGCGTGTGTGTCCCGGCCTGGCTGCGTGTCCCCAACGTGCCTTTGCCTCGCTGGGGTGGGGCTTCGATGCTTCTGGGAGGAGCTGGAGGGATTCCCGTCCCCTGGGAGCATCCCTGGCACGTGGGGATGGGGAGAAGGTGGAGCTGGCTGAGCCGAGGGCGGTGATTTGTCCCGGCCAAAATTAGGGAAGGAAAAAGGTCACCCGGCTGCCAACGCCCTCCCCTCCAGCCCGGCCGGTCCTCCCCCTTCCCGGCTATTTATATCTGCCGGGATGGGCCCGGGGCGGCGGAGGGGCCATGTGGAAGCGGCGGCCGTGCTTCCCTCGGGATGCCTCCTTGGCTCGCTCGCCCTCCTCCTCCTCTGCTGCTTCAGCCTCGGGTGAGGGATCCCTGTGCCTTCCCCTTCCCTGGTTTTCTCTGCCTGCTGCCTATGGCTTCTTATTCCCCATTTTACTTGCTCCGCCTGCCCCCGGAGAGAGGACAAGGGGGCTTTTCCCCCAGCCAGGGTGGGCTTTTGGGAATGGGGACTCTCCTTGTCCTCTCCCTGCTCCCAGCCTGGCTCATCCCGGTGTCTGGTGACTGTGGGTGAGCTCAGGGAGGATGCTGGGATTCAGCTCCAAACCCAAACACACCCCCTGCTACGGAGCTGATGGAGCTCCAGACCCCAAAAAGTTTAAAATTGGGGTTTTTTGGCATTTTGTGGGGTTTTTTTTCCCTGCAGGGGACTCGGAGGAGGAGGACACGGGGTTCCTGGAGGTCACGGTCTCGGACATGAAGCACCCGCCGCCGGAGCTGGGCCCCATGCCCGAGGGGCTGAGCCCACAGCAGGTGGGGTGGGATGGGATGGGGGATTTGGGGGGAATTGGCTCCCCCTGGTCCCGTGACTGAGGAACCAGGGACAGGGCGAGGCAGCATCAAGTGATGCTGTGTCAGCACTTCTGCCCCGGCCGGGCCTGCACCTCCCCCATCCCGGGGTTTGGGGTGGGGGGATCATGGCTGAGCCCCTCATCCCAGTGTTTGGGCTTTGGGACCATCCCAGTGTTTGGGACCATGGCTGAGCCCTCCCCCATCCTGGTATTTGGGTTTGGGACCATCCCAGTGTTTGGGGTTTGGGACCATGGCTGAGCCCCCCACCCCAGTATTTGGATTTGGGACCATCCCAATATTTGGGGTTTGGGACCATGGCTGACCCCCCAACCCCATTATTGGGATTTGGGACCATCCCACCATTTGGGGTTTGGGACCATGACTGAGCCCCCCATCCAGGTATTTGGGGTTTGGGACCATGGCTGAGCT
>NW_020897752.1:681038-685468 GCF_003984885.1 Neopelma chrysocephalum | reverse complement strand
CCATGGCTGAGCTCCTCCCATCCCGATATTTGGGGTCTGGGGCCATGGCTGAGCTCCTCCCATCCCCCATGTGGTGTTTGGGGCATCCCGGCCGATTCCCTGTCCCACAGGTGGTGCGGCGGCACATCCTGGGCTCCATCGTGCAGAGCGAGCGGAGCTACGTGGACTCCCTGAAGCGCATCCTGCAGGTGGGATCCCCGCTCGGGTTCCTCCGGGGGTGTTTCCGTGGATCCCGGGGTGCTGACGCTCCGGCGCTCCCGCAGGATTACAGGAACCCGCTGCTGGAGATGGAGCCAAAGGTGCTGAGCGCCAGGAAGTGCCAGGTGGTGTTTTTCCGGCTGAAGGAGATCCTGCAGTGCCACTCCATGTTCCAGATCGCCCTCGCCTCCCGTGTGGCCGAGTGGGACTCAGCCGAGAAGATCGGGGACCTCTTCGTGGCCTCAGTAGGAGGGGAGGGAGGAGGAAGCTCTTCCCAGAAGGATCGGTGGGGCCTCGGGAGGGGCTGCCCAGGGAGGGGCTGGGACCGTGGAGTCACTGGGACCATGGAGTCACCATCCCTGCAGGGGTTCAGGAAGAGCCTTGACGTGGCACTCGGTGCCATGTTCTGGGGGACAAGGCGGGCTTGGGTCGCAGGTTGGACTCGATGATCTCGGAGGTCTTTCCAGACTCAGTGATTGAGGGATCCTGTGAAATCCAGGAGAAATCCCCCCACTGTTGTGGGTGGGAGTGGGAGGCTTGGACAAAGCTCTTTAAGAAGCCCTGCCCTGGAGGCTCAAGGTGCAGAAAGGCCCCCCCAGCTTCCTCAGCTCCTTCTCCAAGGGGGTGAAACTGGATCCCATCATAGCCTCAGACTGTGTCACCAGTTTAAATGTGAGCAGTTAGAGGGGTGTGATTGAACCACTTCTGTCCTGCAGGTTTTCACTCTGGCAAACTGAGGGTATTTATGTAAAATGAATTATTTATTAGTGCAAACGATCAGACAAAAGATCTCGATCAGAATTATTTACTGCACAATACAAAAGCTAAACCTACTAATGTAGGATAGGATAGTGCACAATAGTAAAGCAATTATTGGAGCAATTATATTAAAGCAAAAAGAAATAATTATCAAGTAGAGGTTTGATGTAACTCACCCAGACCAATGTTTGTGGGGAGATTTCTTTCTCTCAGCCTCCAGGATTGTCCCCACCCAAGGGAGGGATCTCCACACAACCACCCCAAGAAGGGTTATGCTGGAAAACCTCCTGTGTAAAAGTGGCCTGGGCTTTTATAGTTGAAAAGTCTGCTGGTCACACACTTCCAGGCCAGGGAGCAGCTCATCTGTCCAATCATGCTGCCAAGAGCAGGATGTGTTTGGGGTTTGGGGAACCAGGCTGGTTTTAGCACAGCTCAGCACCAAAACCCCTCCTGGCAGCAGCAGGAGCTCAGCAGAGCCCCCCTGGCTGGGAGCTGGAGTGGTTTGCATTCCCTGCCTGGATTCCAGCCTGCTCAGGGTGGAACCTGCCCCAGCCACCACCAAACCCCCCCCCGACCCTCCCAACCACACCGGGGGGTGGGGGAGGATTTAAGTGATGCAGCTCCAGCCCTGGGGTCCCACCATCACCCTCAGCATTGCCCCAAAAACACACCAACCCCCCACTTCTGGGGGACTCCCACCCCATCCCGGGTCTCCTGTGCTCTCCCAGTTCTCCAAGTCCATGGTGCTCGACGTCTACAGTGACTACGTCAACAACTTCACCTCAGCCATGTCCCTCATCAAGAAGGCCTGTCTCACCAAACCTGCCTTCCTCGACTTCCTCAAGGTCAGCACCACCCAAAGGTGGGCCCACGGTGCTGCTGGGCACCGTTTGGGGTGAAAACTCCTTTTTTCCTGGCCTTTGTCCCCCCCGCAGAAGAGGCAGATGGCCAGTGCCGACCGGGTCACGCTCTACGGGCTGATGGTGAAGCCCATCCAGAGGTTCCCTCAGTTCATCCTTCTCCTGCAGGTACGGGAGGGAGATACCTGCACCCACCTTGCTTTGCACCCCTGGGATGTGTCTTTGCACCCCTTTTTTGGCATGGGGCATGTTTTAGGGTCGGTGACTTGGTTGCATCTTTGGGGACTGTCCCAAGGACCGTCTTCCAAGCTTTGATTTTGGAGGTGCTTTTGAACAGGGCTGATTTTTTCCGGGGTGGTTTTCGTCCCCGTCTCCTTTCCCTTCTCCAGGACATGCTGAAAAACACCCCCAAGGGCCACGCAGACCGTCTGTCCCTCCAGCTGGCCCTCACTGAGCTGGAGACGTTGGCGGAGAAGCTCAACGAGCAGAAGCGCTTGGCCGACCAAGTGGCTGAGATCCAACAGCTCAGCAAGAGCATCAGCGACAGGAGCAGCCTCAACAAGGTGGGTCCTTCAGCCTCCCCTCCTCATCCTTGTCATGGGTAGGTTTTGGAGCTGGTGGTTGGGGTTTGAAGCTTCCACCTTCCTCTTGGTGTCAGGGGCTTCAGGAAACCAGATCCCTGCTGTCCCTGAAAGGACTTTAATCAAAACCAAGTCTTGGCGTTGGCACAGGGAAATTCCGGGACGAGCTGCTGGGTCTCATCCCCCTGATTTTGCAACTGTTTGTGTCTAAAAAAAGAACCCGAAGTTCTTGCGACACATCCTGGGCTGGGGATGGCAAAAACCACGGCGGGGCAGCCGCTGGCTCGGTGCTGGGATCGGGATTTGGATCCGGGGCATGGAGAGAGACCCAGATAAGGGTGGTTGGACACACGGGGTGCAGAGGGTGCAGCCTCGGAGCGCAGTGCCCGTCCTGTTCCGTGGGACTCGGGGCTGTCCGTGCGCCCAGCTGGAGGAAAATCCTTGGAATAATGGAAAACCGACCCAAATTTTGGGTCAGGAGGCTTCCAAGAGCCCCCAGGCTGAGCCCCCTGCCCGCTCCCTCCCCTTTGCAGCTGCTGAGCTCGGGGCAGAGGCAGCTCCTGCTCTGCGAGACGCTGACGGAGACGGTGTACGGGGACCGCGGGCAGCTCATCAAGTCCAAGGAGAGGAAGGTTTTCCTGCTCAACGACATGTTGGTCTGTGCCAACATCAACTTCAAGTATGTGCTGGTCCCCCCAGACCCCAAAATCAGTTAGTGAAGTGCTGATATACCCAACCTGCTCCGTCCCCACCTCAATGTTTGGCCTGGTGGGATTTTTGGGGAACTATGGCAAGGAGGGACAGAACCTTTAAAGGCCACCTTGCCTTGTTTTGGGGAGGAACCCACCTGGTTTGGGGTTTCTTTGCCCCATTGTTGGCACTCTTTGTGCCGAGCCTTGGCATTCCTTGGTGCTGGAGTCAGTGCAGGGTCTGGGAACATGCTGGAACCTTGGGGCTTGGTGGAGGTTGATGCTGCCAAGGGGAAAACCTTCCTTAAATTCCTCCTAAAACTTCCTTATTAATCCTTTTTCCCCTTTTCCAGGCCAGTGAACACAGGGTAGGTCCCAAACGTGGTCTGCTGTGCTTGTGTGCCCCAGGCTGGGGGTTCAGGCATGCACTGGTGCAGGGGGTGGGCTCACAGGGGGGGCTTGGCTTGCACGACTCGTGTTTCGGGGCGAGCCGAGGCACCTGCTGTTCACTGACACCCGTTTTTCCCTCTCCCCTCGGCAGAGGCCAACTGGAAATCAGCAGCCTGGTGCCCCTGGGGCCCAAATACGTGCTGAAGTGGAGCACGGCCCTCCCGCAGGTGCAGGTGGTGGAGGTGGGGCAGGAGAGCGGCGCCTACGACAAGGACAACGTGGTCATCCACAACGCCGGCGCCCGCAGACACGCGCCCGCCGGGCAGGCCTCGCACAGTGAGGGCACAGCCCGGGCTGGGGGGGCTGGGATGGAGCATTCCTTCACACAGGGACTGCCCGGGGAGGTGATGGGAGTCCCCATCCCTGGAGGTCTTTAAGGAAGGACTGGATGTGGCCCTTAGTGCTGTGGTGGTGTTGGGTCAAAGGTTGGACTTGATCTTGGAGGTCTTTTCCAACCTAATTGTCCCTGGGATCCTCCATGGACCTCAATTCTCCATTTTTCCATGCAAGATGAAGTCACACAGTGGTCTGCGTGGGGGTGGTGGAGACACCATCCCTGGAGGGCTTTAAGGGAAGACCCCTCAGTGCCACGGTGTGGTTGATGTGGTGGTGGTGGGTCAAAGGTTGGACTCAATCTGGGAGGTTTTTTCCAACCTTACTGATTCTGGGATCTTCCATGGACCTCAATTTTCCCCTTTTCCTCCCCAGATAAAGTCTACCTGGGGCCACCGCGGCTCTTCCAGGAGCTGCAGGACCTGCAGAAGGACCTGGCGGTGGTGGAGCAGATCACCCTCCTCATCAGCACCTTGCACGGCACCTACCAGGTACCCGTGTGGGGACAGCCAGCCTGGGGCACCTCCCAGCACCATGGGGTTCCTTGGCACCTCTTTGGG
>NW_020897752.1:616135-681028 GCF_003984885.1 Neopelma chrysocephalum | reverse complement strand
CTGGGCACCTCTTTGGGATCTCTGGGCACCTCTTTGGGAATCACTGGGGACACCTTGGGGATGCCTCCTCTGGAGCCCCACAGATGAAGTTTGGGGGTGGTTCAGGCTGGTTTTGGGGGCCCTTCCCCCATGTGAGACTGTCCCCCAGAACCTGAACATGACGGTGGCCCAGGACTGGTGTCTGGCACTGCAGAGGATGGTGAGGGTGAAGGAGGAGGAGATCCACTCTGCCAACAAGTGCCGCCTGCGGCTGCTGCTGCCCGGGAAGCCGGACAAGTGAGTGGGGGGTCCTGGGGGGCTCCTCCCATGAGTGTGGGGTCCTGGGGACTCCTCTCATGACTGTGGAGTCCTGGGGGGCTCCTCCCATGAGTGTGGGGTCCTGGGGGCTCCTCCCATGAGTGGGGGGTCCTGGGGGGCTCCTCCCACCCGGAGGGGCCGAGGACCCACCCGGGGGTCTGTGCCCGCGCAGGTCCGGCCGCCCCATCAGCGTCATGGTCGTGTTCATCACCCCCAGCCCCCTGAGCAAGATCTCCTGGGTGAACCGCCTGCACCTGGCCAAGATAGGCCTGAGTGAGTCACCAGCATTCCTTGGAAAAGCCAGGCTTGGGAGCGGAGGGGGGTTGGCATTGCTCCGAGCATCCCAACCCAAACGGGGCGGGAAACTTTGGGAGTAAGGTGATGGAGAACGTCTTGGAGATTTGCATGCTGGCAATGGTGGGAATGGGGAGTTCTGGCCCCAAATGCTTTGGGATTTGCTGCTCTTGGGTGGGATCTCTGGGCTGGAGTCACAAAGTGATGGATTTCTGTCGGCTCACGTGGCAGTGGTGTCAGGGCTGACCCATTTTCCATGGAATGGGATGAATGAGGAAGGGAGGAGCCTCCTGCCCCTTCCCAATCCCTATTCCTCTATAACTCCCTCAGCCACTGCAGCAGCAAAAGTAAGTTTAACAGAAGAAAAGAAAAAGAATTTAAAATTCTGTTTGAGTGCTCAGATCCCCCTGGGCTGGAATAATTTATGAGACTCTTGTTTTTTAACAGTTTGTGTTTTGTTTCCCCTTTTTTTTTATCCTGGGGGATAATCCTGTATCCACGAGTTAGAAATGAAAACACATTAAAGCCTGATGTGAAGAAACACATCGAGGGTGTTTTTTTGCCCTTCTGTATCTGGTTTTTGGGACATTTTTGCTGCTGCCGGAGGCGGTTCCTCGGCCGTGCGCTGCAATAATTTGGAGCATGGGGTGAGGTGTATCCCAAATCCATGGATAATGGTGGTTTGGGGTTAGAGGTTAGAGCCCTGCACCTCCAGTTATAGATTCTGGGGTCTCCTTGGGGTCTTGGTGACCCTTGAGCTCCTTGTTTTTCCGCAGGGGAGGAGAACCAGCCGGGCTGGCTCTGTCCCGACGAAGACAAGAAGAGCAAAGCCCCATTCTGGTGCCCCATCCTCTCCTGCCACATGCCAGCCTTCTCCTCCAAAGCCCTTGATCTGCAGGTGAGAGCCAAGAGCAATCTCTTCTCCGTCCCCCCTTCCCTTCCCATCCCTCATTTTGGGGAGGAAAGGCTGGGATCCCACAGTGGGGGGGCTGGACGGGGCGTCCCACATCAATCGCGAGGGCACAAAATGGTGCAGCCCACCCTGGAAAGCTGGAAATAGCAGCAGGGCTGTGGCTGGATCCCAAATTTCGGGGTGTCTGCTGCTATCCTGCCTGTGTTGGGGTAATTTGGGTTCTCCATCGCCCCTTTCCCTCCATCCTTTTGGGGAAGAAAGGCAGAAATCCCACAGTGGACAGGGCGTCCCAAGTCAGTAATGAGGGCAGAAATTGGTGCAGCCCCCCCTGGAATGCTGGAAATACCAGCGGGGCTGCGGCTGGACCCCCGATTTTGGGCTGTCCACCGCTGTCCTGCCCATGCTGGGCTAATTTTGGGGCGTTGCCCTGCTCTGTCCCCAGCTCGGAGCCGCAGTTCACAACCCCGTGCAGTCCTCCCTGCTGGGCTTCTCCGCCGTCAGCACGTCGCTGCCGCAGGGCTACCTCTGGGTGAGCCACCCCCCAAAACGGGGCCAAACCCCCCTGTTTTGGGGCATTGTGTCCCCAACCCCCCCCTCGTGGGGTCGTGGCGGGCGTTGACCCCGGCATGTGTCCCCCCAGGTGGGGGGTGGCCAGGAGGGCGCGGGGGGGCAGGTGGAGATTTTCTCCCTGAACCGCGCCGTGCCGCGCACCGTCAAGTCCTTCCCGGTGGCCTCCCCGGTGCTGTGCATGGAATACATCCCGGAGCCCGAGGAGGGGGATCCCCCGGGCTGCCAGGAACCCCGGGGCAGCGAGCAGCCCCCCTCAGCCCCTCATCCCACCGTGTGCCTGGGGCTGCAGGACGGCAGGTGAGCCCCCCTCCCGCTGCCGCCCCGACCAGCCGTCCCGCTGCCAGCCCAACCAGCTGCCTCTGCAGCTCCCACCCCTTCCCTCCCCAGCATCCTGGTCTATGGGAGCGTGGACACGGGCACGCCGTGCCTGCTGAGCTGCAGGAGCCCGGGAATGCAGCCCATCCTGTGCCTGAGGCACAGCCCCGAGTTCCTGTTTGCGGGGCTGCAGGACGGGTCCGTGGCCGCCTACCCCCGGAGCAACGGTGAGGACCCGCTTGTTTGGGTGAAACCTCCTAAAAAAAACCCCTGGAATGAGAATGTTCTTCGTGGAATTGGGAGGTTCTCACGCCAGCGAAATGTGCTGGCCGCTAAAATAGTGATAAATCTCCATTTGTCATTTTTTTCCTCCCCAAAATTTCGCCCTTCCCCTCACAGCCCTGGGCAAGGAAAGGGCTTTTCACTGAAGGCAAGAGGGATTCGTTCTGGGGGGAAAATAGGTGGGAAATGATCCTGCTGAAGGGTTCAGAAGGCAGCAAAGGGTTTGCTTAGGGGCTGCAGGAAGGGCTTGATGATGGAATGTGCGAGGATTTGGAGCTCTTGCCTTCCAAAAATCACCTTTTTGGTGCTATAAATGGAGCTGGTCCCCTCCAACCCCCACCCACGCAGAGACTCTTTCCTTTACCGGCTTCAGTTTGGGTTTGTTTGCCCTGGTTCTGGCTCAGGCTGAGCTTCCATCCCTCCCCAGGGACTGCTTGCCTGGGTAAATACCTTTTTTTCATCACTAGAGGGTAGGAAAGAGCCTCAAATAATGTGGAACTTGGCCTATTTTTGGACAAACCTCGTATTTTTCTCCAAGAACCTGCAGGGAGCAGCACCCAAGTCAACCCAGAGCCACTAAACCCCCTTAAATTGCATTTTTGGGTGCTGCACGTCCCCTTTCCCAAATTACAGCAACCCTGGGAGCCAATTAAAGTCACTTTTAATTGAATTTTGATTGTGTAAATGCACAGTGATGGCAGCAAGCTGCTGGCAGGGCTGCAGGGTGGAGTTTTTAATCTTATCCCTGTTTTTTTGGAAGGCAAAAGCTTCCCTGAAAGAGCTGAAATGAGGATTTGCTGAAAGAGGAATCAGTTGCAAACCCCTGCTGATGGGAGAAGAGGTTGGAGGATCCAAAGGGCTCTTTTATCCATCAGATCTTAGGGTTTGAGTTAAAGCATTGGAAATAAAAAAAAAAGGAGAGTGATTATGTATTGAAGCTGCTGGTGGTGGATTCATCCAAATCCACGTTGGATGCTGTTCACAGGGACACTCCAGAATGGCCCTGGAGTGTCACTTGAAGAGCAAATAAATGGGAAAAAGGGGGATTTTTGGCTTTTCCAACAAGGAACGTGCCTGAGTGCTGCAGGTGGGCAGTTGTTCCCTGCTCCAAAGCTGTCTGCACGGGAGCAGAGGGAATTTGGAGGGGTTGGAATGGGGGAATAACCCCCCCTTTGGCCTTTGGATTGTGGAATTGGGATCCTTGGAGGTGTGAGGGGTCCCCAGCGACCCCAGCCCACGTTTTGGGGGGGTTCAGCTCCAGGCAGAGATGCTTTTCCTGGGTGCTCCCCCTGATCCCGTTCCTGTGCTCCAGGGGGGCTCTGGGATCCCGGAGCGCAGCCCACCCGCCTGCCCGTGGGCACCGGCCCCGTGCGAGCCCTGCTGACCCTGGAGGAGACCCTGTGGGCCAGCTGTGCCAACCAGGTCACTGTCCTTGATGCCACCACCCTCCGGGCCCAGGTAGGAGCATCCCCAGGATCTGGGATCTGCATCCCTTGGGAACGGTCGGAGCTCCGGGGCGGGGTTGGAGCCCCAGCTGATCCCCCTGCCCGGGCCCATCCCTGCCCTGCACTGCCCAAACCAGCCTTTTCCTGCTGCTTTCCCTGCCCTGCACTGCCCAAACCAGCCTTTTCCTGCTGCTTTCCCTCATTTCTGGCTCCCTTCCCTCCCGTGTTGGATCACAGGAGGGAGGTGCCGAGCCCCCTCCTGCAGCTGCACAACCAGGGAATGCTGCAGAGTCGCTTTTTGCTTTAAAAACCCCCTTTTCTCCCACCTTCATTTCCACATTTAGTGCCCCAACTCGGTTTGCATGTATCAGCTGTCATAAATCCAGCCCGAGGGTGCTGATGGACATGAATTATGCATTGGGGACTGGATTCCTTTCCAGGCTCCCTCTTTATTTATGACAGGAGGGGAATTTTTTTTTTTTGCAGAAGAAGGGGAAAAAAATAGGGATGGGGGTTGCTATGGGGTGGGGTAAATAGTGCCGTGGAATAGGGTCTTGGTCTGGGAATAAACCAGCAGGGAATGGATCCCAGGGAGGATGGGGAATATGGGGAGATCACCTGAAAATCTCTATTCACCCCTGTCTTGGGAAAGGTTTTTTGGGAGGTGCTTTGTGCCCCTTCTGTGGGAAGGGGATCAACCCTAGCTCCTCTTTTTTCACTGTTAAGTAAATTTTAAAGGCCAGGCTGCAGCAGGGATGGTTTCTGATGCCAAGAAGGTGCTTTTCCTGCAGTTTGCATCTCGTGTCTGACAGGGAAATGCTCCAGTGGGGAGTTTGGGAAGCAGATGGCCCAATCCATGATTCCCAAGGACCCTGGGGCAGGGAGGCTGAGCCTCTCCTGGCTGGTTTTTGGGGTTGGAGGAAGCAGGAGGGTCTCACCCTGTATTGTGAAATGGATTTTGCAGATGCATTTGGTCTGGGAAGTGAATCTTTCAGAGAAGGACAAAAACCCTGGAGGGGTGGGGAAGGCTGTGTTACCATCCCAAAAACCCCCAGAGGGGTTTGCAGATGGGCTGGTTCCTGGGTGCTCTCCCAGAGCTGGAGCTGCTGAGGAGGGAGGGGACCTCAGGGTCGCTCTGGCCCCTCCCTGTGCAGCTTTGGAGCCCCAAAGAAGCTCCCGGAGAGAGCCCGAGCTGGCAGCACTTTTGGGGAGCCCCCCTTTGATTTCCTTCTGGGCTTCCCCCCAGCAAACCTTCGAGGCCCACCCCGAGGCCGAGGCCAGCGTGACCCACATGGTGAAGGCGGGCAGTGGGGTCTGGATGGCCTTTGCCTCGGGCTCCTCCATCCGCCTCTTCCACACCGAGACCCTCGAGCACCTGCAGGAGATCAACATTGCCACCAGGACCACCTTTGTGCTCCCAGGTGAGCCCTGAGCCCCCCTGGCTGCTCTGGCAGTGCCCAGGGGGCATTGCCCTGGCAACTCCTTGTTAAAACAACAACTTGTTAAAATTTATTGTTAGATTTACAATGCCAAAGTCTGACTTTCCCCAAATCAGTCTCAATACTTATGACTTTTTAGAATTTTCAAATCTGTGTTTTCTTCTTTCTGTGAAATGAGCAAATTAATTTTGTGCTCTTTGGGGTTGGTTCCCTGCTCTCCAGAGGGACTGGGGAGGAACAGGGTGCTGGGTGAGGCTTTGGAGCTCTGGGCTCTGCTCACGGGCTGCAGAGGTGGAGCTGGTCTGTGCCCCTGTGTGTGTATCCATGAATCCCAGCTTTGCATCCCCATGTGTGCACCTTATCCATGTGCTCCATCCCTGCACCTGTGCCCCATCCATGTGCTCCATCCCTGTTCCCGTCCCTGTGCCCCATCCTTGTCCCCCCATCCCCGTCCCTCCAATCCCTGTCCCTCCCATCCCTGTCCCTCCCATCCCTGTTCCCCCCATCCTTGTCCCCCCATCCTTGTTCCCCATCCTTGTCCACCCCAATCCTTGTCCCCCCATCCCTGTACCCCATCCCTTCCCTTCCATCCTTGCCCCATTCCTGCATCCATGCACACCCCCCCCCATTGCCCTGTGCACCCTTTCCCCCATTTTCCCCCATCCCATTCCCATCTCTGTGTCCCTGCCCCTCCCTGGGCTGTCCCTGTTCTCTGGGAGCTCCAGGATCGTGTCGTTGGTCCCGAGCAGGATCCTCCTCTAAATCCCTTTGGCTCCGTTTTTTTCCCGCTTTTTTAGGGCATGTTCAAATATTCATCACTTCCCTTTCTTCGTGGGCGAGCGAGTGGTGGGGATTAATGCATTTTTGAACTTGTGCTCCCTCATCCTTTTTAAGTTGGCAGGTCATTAATAAAATCCTCCTGGAGGAACCCGGAGTTGCATCTCCGTGGATTTATTGCTGCTCCGAGTCGGACGTCGTGCAGCGCTAAGTCCTGCCCATAAAATATTCACTTCCCATTAGAAGTCTCACTTTTCTCTTTTTTTCCCCTGCTCTCCTTTTTATTTATTTAGATTTTTAGCCCTTTCCCTGCCGTGGAGACCTTTGTGCCAAGGTGCTGCTTTGGTTCTGTGAGCTTCCAAAGGCAAAAAATCCACCGGTGATGGGTTTTTTGGGAGTTTGATGTGAAATTATCCCTCAGCCTCTTTTTTTTTTTTCTGCTTCCACAGATCAAAACCACATCTGTGTCACCTCTGCCAGGGCTCGCTCTTGGGGGGCTCCAGCCAGGGCATCATCCTGGGTTTGGGGGCTTCCAGAGGATGTTCTGCATAAAAACTCCTGCGGTGCTGAATTCTTTGGGAGTTTGATGTGGAGTTCTCCCTGCTCCTCTCTGTCTCCCTGCCCAGGTCACAAGCACGTGCGTGTCACCAGCCTGCTCATCTGCCAGGGCTCGCTCTGGGTGGGCACCGACCAGGGCATCATCGTGCTGCTGCCTGTGCCCCGCCTGGAGGGGATCCCCAAGATCACCGGTGAGCCCCCAACCCTTCCCAGGCTCGGGAATCCCCGGTTCCCAGGCTCGGGAATCCCCAGTTCCCGGGCTCGGAATCCCGGGTTCCCAGGCTCGGGAATCCCCAGTTCCCGGGCTCGGTCGGAGCCACATCCCCGCGTTCTCCCGCAGGGAAGGGCATGGTGTCCCTCAACGGCCACGGCGGCCCCGTGGAGTTCCTGGCGGTGGCTCTGAGCACCTTGGCCCCCGACGTCCTCCGGGGTGACCGGGACGAGGAGGAGGATGGGGGCGAGGAGGAGAAAGGCCCGGAGCTGGAGGGGCCTCCCCCCCGGGAGCTGAGGAAGAAAGGGATCCTGCTGCAGTACCGGCTGCGCTCCACGGCCCACCTGCCCGGGCAGCTGCTCTCCGTGCGGGAATCCCCGCCGGGAACGCCGGCACACGCCGAGGAGGACGGCTCCATCTACGAGCTGGCCGACGACCCCGACGTGTGGGTGAGGAGCCGGCCCTGCGCCCGCGACACCCCCCGCAAGGAGATCTCCTCCGTGGCCATCGTGTCCGGGGGCCGCGGGTACCGCAACTTCCGCGGGGACGGCCCGCACAGGGACAGGGGGGGCGGCGACAGCTCCCTGCTCATCTGGCAGCTCCCGCTGGCGCTGTAGCATTCCCAGGATCCCAGCCCTCCCTGCTCACCTGGCAGATCCCACTGATGCTGTAGCATTCCCGGGATCCCAGCCCTCCCTGCTCACCTGGCAGATCCCACTGATGCTGTAGCATTCCTGGGATCCCAGCCCTCCCTGCTCACCTGGCAGATCCCACTGATGCTGTAGCATTCCCGGGACCCTTCCCCACCCTGCTCATCTGGCAGATCCCGGGATTCCCCCCATCCTGCTCATCTGGCAGATCCCACTGATGCTGCTGCATTCCTGGAATTGCCCCCCAGCTGTGGTTATCTGGCAGATCCTGGGATTCCCCCCCATCCTGCTCATCTGGCAGATCCCGTTGATGCTGCAGCCTTCCTGGGATTCTCTCCCCACCCTGCTCCCCTGGCAGATCCCACCAATGCTGTGCCATTCCCAGGATTCCCCCCCATGCAGTTGCTGCTGCAGCATTCCCAGGATTCCCCCCACCCCTGCTCATCTGGCAGATCCCGTGGATGCTGCAGCTTTCCTGGGATTCTCTCCCCACCTTGCTCATCTGGCAGATCCCGGGATTCCCCCCAATGCTGCTCCTCTGGCAGCTCCGGTTGCTGCTGCAGCATTCCCGGGATTCCCCACCAACCCGGCTCCTACCTCAAGCCACCCAACAGCTGCCGGGGGTGGCCCTGCCCTGGGTGCATCACCCGTTATTTTTATAAGGAGGAAAAAACTGAAAGAAACGGGGAGTTTCTTCCCTGAAAACCAGCTGTTTGCATGGAAAGTGGGAATTCCGGGCGGCGGGAGCAGCGCCCTCCCTGCGGGCTGTGGGGGGGCTGCTCCCAGCCCGAGGTGTCCGTGTGTCTGTGTGTGAGTACCTCCCTCTATACATTTATATATATATAAATATGTTGTATATTATGACCTGTACAAAGAAGGAATCTGTATATATTGGGACACTGGGAGCGCCAGGAATGGGGGTGGCAGCTCCCAGCGGGTTTTGCCTGGAATAACCACTTCTTCTGGACTGTGACTTGAGGCTCTTTGGTACGAAACCCCCCGGTTTTGGGAGCTGAGGACGCTTGGCTTCCAAGGAAAGGAAATGGGGGGAGTGTGGAAATAAATCCCGTAGGAATTGGTGTGTTTTGTGCAGTTCTGTAATTCCGGCTTCGGGTGCAAACGTTCCTTGCCTTGGTTTGGTGGGAACATCCCAAGGGGTTCCACTTCCCTGGAAGTGTCCAAGGCCAGGTTGGACGGGGCTTGAAGCAAGCTGGGATAGTGGGAGGTGTCCCTGCCCATGGCAGGGGTGGGACTGGGGGAGATTTGAGGTCCTTCCAACCCAAACCAGTCTGGGATTCTGAGATTGTCATGACTGCGGAGAAAGCTGGACTTGAGAGAATCCAGTTCTTAGATATTGGGAAGAAATCCTTCCCTGGAGGGTGGGGAGGCCCTGGCACAGGTTGCCCAGAGAAGCTGTGGCTGCCCCATCCCTGGAAGTGTCCAAGGCCAGGTTGGATGGGGCTTGGAGCAACCTGGGCTCTAGTGGAAAGTGTCCCTGCCCATGGCAGGGGGTGGAATGGGATGAGCTTTGAGGTCCCTCCCAGCCCAAACCCTGGGATTCTGGGATTCTGATCCACCCCCTTGGAGCTGCACATTCTCAGAAATCAACAGGAAGCTCCAAAACACCCTTTTCCCCCCTCAGGAATGGTGTGGGATGGAGGGAATATCCCCAGAAGGACGTGCCCCATCCCCCGTTCCTCTGGCACAGCTCCATCCTCGCAGGAATCCAAGGCCAGCGAGGTGGAAACTTGTCCGAGGACTTAAATCAATTTATGACCCGACCCTTTAAGTGCCTCCAATTTGATTTTCATTTGTAGCATCACAATTATCAGATTGAAATTCCCGAGCACTCAGCCCTGAAATGGGCTGGCGGCTCCCGCTCTGGAGGGCCGGGATTGTCCGGCACCACGGCTCCGGAGCGCTGGGATTGTCCGGCACTGTGGCTCTGGAGCGCTGGGATTGTCCGGCAGCTCCCGCTCTGGAGAGCCAGGATTGTCCAGGACCATGGCTCTGTAGCGCTGGGATTGTCCAGCACTGTGGCTCCGGAGCACTGGGATTGTCCGGCACTGTGGCTCCGGAGCACTGGGATTGTCCGGCACAGTGGCTCTGGAGCGCCGGGATTGTCCGGCACCGCAGCTCCAGAGCGCCGGCTCATCCGCTGGGCTGGGCTGGCCTGGGATTCCTTTGCTCTCCCTGCTGAAGTTTTCTCCCTGTGGAGCAGCTCCGAGGGTGGGAATTCTCCAGCCCGGCCCTGGAGATGCCCCAGAGGAAGGGGCACGAGCCCAGCGGTGCCAAGGGGAGGGTGGGAAGGAGCTCCTGGATTTTCCCACCTGTTCTCCCTCTTTTCCTTTGCAGTTTCGTCACCTCCGGGGTGGACCTGTGGGAAAGCAGCTGGATTTCCAGGGCCTGGCAGGGACTTCCCATGCTTTGGAATGACAGCATTAAACACACATTTGTGTTTATTGCAGGGCTCTCTGGGACCCCAATCTGGGAATTTAATGAGAAAAAGGAACATCAGAAACCCAATTTTAGGGACTCCAGATGTCCCCCCGGGCTACAATTCCAACTAAAACACCCCAAAATGAGGATGGTGCTTTCAGAGCTGCAGCTGTTTTCCCTCTGGGAATGGACTGGTGGCACCAGGAGGCTGCTCCACCACCTCGGATTTTATTTCCTTATCCCAAACGAGTGTCCCTTAGGAATCACTGAGGTTGGAAAACACTTCCAAGACAATCGAGTCCAACCTGTGGCTGATCCTTGTCAGCAGACCATGTTCTATATGTATATAGATATAAATATATACATTAATAACACACACATACATAAATGTATGTGTAATATATGTAATATGTATGTATAGGACACACACAGATATACACAAATATATATTATATATATATATAAGGCAGGGAATGAGAATATTATTCCCATGGGATGCACTGAGGCTCTTTCTGAAATTGGGGGGTTATTAAATCCTATGGAAGCAGCAGCCAGAGGGTGGAAATTATTCCATCAAACTCAACCCGTGGCTGCCAGATGGAATGGGAACAACCTTGACTTCCAAGGAAACCCTTTACAAACCATCCCTGAGCCATAAATGTTTTCCTTGGAGTCCCCTGGGCTCAGTTTCCCTCCCTGCTCAGTGGGTGCCACTCAATTAAAGGTGATTTTTCCCCCTTCAAGGCACTGGAATAATTTAGGGATTTAAATCCATCCTTGCTCTTCAAATCCCTTCTATTTCTATTTATTTTATTAATTTCCCGCTTTTTTCCTGCTCCCTTCCCAGGTTCCAGCACAGGAGAGGCTCCACTTTTCCCCCATCCCTTTGTTTTTGGGGGTACAACCCCGTGTCTTAATTTTCAAGGCTCTCTTTGCACCAATTAAACCTTAATTAGAGAAGAAATTCATCCTGGGGCTGCTTTTTATCCCTCCCTCTCCCTCATCCTCAGGGCAGGGAGCCTGGAGCCAGCAGACAATTGAGATTTTATAGGTTTATATAATTTATACTTATATTTGATATCTATTTCTGGAGATGTAATTATCCATAATTATGTATTTTCAAGGAAAATCCACCATGTGGGATCTATTCCTTCAGAATTCCCCAAATTTAATGCAAATCCTCCAGGAACCAGCCCTAAACCCCTCCTTGAATCAGGATCTGTGACCATCCCAGTGCTAAGGACATCCTCACATGTGTGTTCCCCATGGAAAAAAGGGAATTTGGGCGGTTTGCATGGGAATTCCCCCCAAAAAAGTGGGATTGAGGAGTGGTTCCATGTGTAAAGCAGCACTAGAAAGGTTTATGCAGCACCACCTCCTCCTGCATGTATAGAAATATAGATGTTCTATGGCCATAAGGCACAAGAGAATTGTCACTCCCAGGTGGAAAAGCTCAGAAAGAGGAGTTTAATTAGGAAAAAAAATTAAAAGTCCATTTTTTCTTATTTTTCCTGGAATAGGAGCTGGTCTGGATGGGATCAATGACATTTTCTCCCCTCTCCCCTGTCCTCAATCACATAAAAACAGGTCAGGAAAGTTGCAGGATCCTTGACTTCCACCCTGGCCCAGCTCTTTGGGGGGTCACAGCCCCATAACTCAGACTGCGGTGATGATCCCAATAAAATTCCCATCTGGGGAGGATTTTCCAGGAGTTATTGCCGGCAATAAAACCCTGGCGAGGGGATGATGGATCCGAGGGAGGAGCGGCTCCATCTCCAGCAAAACCTTTTCAATGAGGTTCTGGCCTCCCCTACCAGCCTGCCAAAGTGTTTGGGGCTGCTTGGAAGGGGAATTCCCCAAATCCTGGGAACAATCCCCCTTTCCCGGGTCAGCTGGGCGGGATCGGTGCGGGTCGAGGTGAGGAACGAACCGCTCCGGGTCTCCCGGGGCTGGGATGCTCCTGCCCCTCGGGGCTCCCGGGATGCCGCACCTTTGGGAGCTCCACAGGCGTCCCTTCATCCCTTCAATCCCATTTCCCTTCCCAGCCCTTCCCTGGGATCGGGGCTGGACGCGCGGATCCTCCTCACCCCCTTTCCCTGGAGCGGCTGCGGCTCCTCGGCCGCTCCCCCGGCGGGGAAATGGCCGCTGCTTCCAAACCTTGGGATGCGGAGCCGCTTTTCCAACCCCTCCGTGCTCCAAACGAGCTGGAAGCAAAACGCGGTGCCCCGGGAGGGCGGCTGGATGCTCCCAGGAATCCCTTGGAAGGGCGGGTGTCGAGGTGCAGAGCCCGCCGCAGGTGGGTAGGCGCTTCCTCCAGCTGGAACCGCGCAGCCAGGAAAAAAACTGGGATAGTTCAAAATCCAGCTGCAGCTCCGGCTTGTTTCCCCGCGCACGTGCTGCTGCGAAATTCCAGCCGTGCCCGGGATGCAGCGGGAAAATTCTCAGGGAACAAAACAAAGCAGGGGAGGGACGGGGAGAGCGGCGGGATGGAGTCAACTTCCCGCGGATAACAGGGAATATTTGAACCCTCTTAATTCCTCCAAAGGAAATTTTTTCGAAGGATTAAACCCAAGGGAAAGCAGGGAATAATCCTGATGCTGTGGGATGCTTAAGGGAGGGTTTTCCCTGCCCGGGGCGTCTCCACGTTGCTTCCCAGTTTTCCAGCAGAGGCAATTGGGTGGCAGCTCGCCTGGGAATGCTGGAATTCCCTGGAATGCTGTTTATTCTTTGGGATTGAGCAGCGACAGGGAGCAATTTCTGCCTCTCCACCTTGATTTTCTCACCTCTGCAGGTGCTGAAGGGCAAAGACGCAGCAACGGCATCAGTGCAACGAGGCTGGGGGAGGATTCGGATTGGGAAGAGGGACTGGGAGGGGTGGGAAGTTTGGGGGTCCCACCCTGAATTTAGGAGGGATCTTGGCAGCTCGGGAGTTTGCAAAAGCCTGGGAACATCCCCAGTCCGGGTTTGGTGACTGGGTTAACTGGAGCGGAGCTCAGCCCCTCTCAGTGAGCTCCAGCTGCCTTAAAACTGGTTTTATCCTCCTCCTTGAGCCGGGCTTTGCTCCTCCCAAAGAGCCACATCCTGCCCCAAATGCCCCATTTCCCTTGGATGCACCTCCTGCATTTCTTTACTGGGGCTGGAAAAGCACTTGGGGCCGAACCCAGGCGGGAATTTGGGGGTTTAACCCAAAAGGGGACAGGAAGGAGGCAGAAAAAAAGGGATAATAAGCACTTGGAAAGTTTGGAAAATTTCAACCCACCTTCCCTGCTGAGCTACCAGCCCCCTTCGAAGGGATTTATTGGAATTTTAAGGTGTTTGTGACACCCACGTCTTGTCTTTGCCCTCCCTGGGCCATCTTCAAAGGCTGCTTAAGGCAAGATTTCTCATTTTTAGTTATCTCATGGGCAGTGAGGGGTTCCCATCCCCCCCCTCGCCCAGCGGGGAGGTAAATAACTGCTCCCTGGGAAACTGCAAGGAGGAATTTGGGGGTGGAAGGAGAAATTTTGGGGTACTAGGAGCAATTTGGGTATGGAAGGAGCAAAAGCAGAGGCTGGCTTTGAGAGGAAGATCCTGTTTTCACAAGTCCCAGCTCTGCCGAGGCTGCAGAGGGGTGACCCGGAGCTTTGCTCGACACCTTCGGAGCTCCCTCCAGCTTTTTTCCCGGCTGTGGGGGTTAAGCCAAGGCCAAGAACAGCTGGAGCCGGGATTGTGATCTCCTCGTACCCACGAGCACCGAACCAGCCTCGGGCATCGCCCGGAGCCAGCGCGGCTGAGTTTCAGACACAAAACATCCCCCGCGGCCCCTTTGTCTCCCGTTTCTAAAGGAAGCGGGAGCCGATGACCCACCAGGCTGCGGCTTTAGGGATCAAAGCTCAGCTCCGCGGCTCCGGCACGGAGAGAAACGCGGATAAAACCCTCCAGAAATCCGTGTTCACTCAGAGCCTTCCCTCCAGGCTCTGCCTCTGGGGAGCTGCTGAGCGAGACACATCAAACCCGGCGGCAGAGAGGAGCGGGGCAGGCGAAATCAGCGCTTGTGAAGCCTGGAACTGAGTCTGGGCTCGGGCTCAGCAAAGCTGTCACACGGATTCACTGCGGGAGCGGCACAGCGGGAGATGGGGGGCTCCGGGCACCGAATCCTGGGGTTTCCCCCCATTTTCGAGGGAAAATAAATCCCAGCTGCTAATTGCAATGACTGCATTCAGAACTTAATGAAGCGACTGATGTTGGAGCAGTGGGACAATCCCAACCTCTGCTCCCGGGTGATCCTGCCAGGACTGAGGCATTGGAGGAGCAGCCCCCGCACCACCTCCCCCCGCACCTCAGGAGTTACCACTCAGCGTTCATTAATTTAGAGCCCTTGACCCCCACTAATTGCCCCTCCCGAGCTGGGCCTAAATTGGTTTTAGGTTGGGGAAGTGCAGCCCCGGGTGCGGAGCAGGGTCGGGAATGAGTTCCCATCCCAGGCACTGGGGGTTGTTCCCCTGGCTCCCCAGTCCCAGGGAATGGGGGTTTTGCATCCTCGGGGAGGGCTGGAGATGCTGGGGGTGATGGTGTTGTCCCTGTTCCCATCAGTTTTGGTGTCTGACCCAGATGCTTCCCAAAGCCAAACTTCCGAGCTCTCCTTTGGCTCTTGGCTGAGTGTTCCTGTCCCGGGAATGGGGGTTTGCAGCTCCACGTGCCTCTGAGGGAGGGATGGAGATGCTGGGGGTGATGGTGTTGTCCCTGTTCCCATCAGTTTTGGTGCCTGATCCAGCTGTTTCTCCAAGCCAGGGGGAGGCAAAGCTCTCCTTTGGCTCTTGGCTGAGTGTTCTTATCCCAGGGAATGGTGGCCTCGCAGCCCCACATGTATCCCAAGGGAGGGAGGGAGGTGAGGAGGGTGATGGGGTTGTCCCCGTTCCCATCATTTCTGGTGCCTAATCCAGCTGCTTCTCCCAGGCAGGAGAAGCCAAGCTCCAAAGCTCGTGTTTTGCTCCTGGCCGAGCGCTGGGAACAGTCACCTTGAGCCGGGCGGAAGGGAAGGAAAACACTCCAGAAATGTCAAAACACACGTTCCAAAGTAATTTGCTAAACCAACAATTTGGGCTGCGAGAAGAGCCGTGATTGCCCTCTTCACACATCTTGGATGGGTTTGTTTTTCCTGCTGGCTCGGTGCCCTCCGAGCAGGATTTCAGTTCCTGACTCCTCTTCCTCTGAATCCCCGGAGGAGGGGGGGCAGCAGCCCCCATTTCTCCCTGATAAATAAAGATGCCAAAGCCTCCATGACCACCTTGGCTCCTCCCCAGGGATATTCCACCCTGCTTTAGCCTCATCCTTGGGATCGATGAGTTGTGTTGGATTAATGGCAGCCCCAGGGGGTGATTCAGCCCCAGGGGCTTCAATTATCCTAAAAAAGAGGTTTTCCTGCTCTCTGAGCTGGGTTTTGCTACCAGGGCAGAGCTGCCTCTCCAATCCCCACCCTACAGTGCTGGGAATTTGGGTCATCAGGTGAATTTTAGGCCAGCCCTGGCTCTTGACTTAACTGGGGGTTCCAGGGTTGGGGATTGTGTTTAATAACCCCCATTCCTTGTAAGCCCAGGGGGAACAACCCCGATTTCTTCCCAATAAATAAAGATGCCAAAGCCTCTGTGACATTCCCAGATGATCCTCAGTGATATTCCACCCTGCTTTGGCCTCACCCCAGCACTCCCATGGCTCTTGTCCCTAAACCTAACCCTAACCCTAACCCTAACCTAACCCTAGCCCCAACCCTAACCCTAACCCTAACCCTTGGGATCGATGGGTTGCATTGGGTGAACTGCAGCCCCAGTGGGTGATCCAGCACCAAGGGCTTCAATTATCCTAAAAAAGAGGTTTTCCCTGCTCTCTGAGCTGGGTTTTCTATCCCCACCCTACAGTGCTACCGGGGCCACGCTGGGAATTTGGGTCATCAGGTGAATTTTCGGCCAAGCCTCGCTCCTGATTGAGCCGGGGGAACTGGGGCCCAGGATCGGGTTTAATTAGCACCGGTCCTTGGAGAGCCGCCCTGGAGGGGCCGTTAAACGGCGCTTAAAGGCTTCTGACGCCTCAGCCCGCCCGTGTTCCTGTTCCCGACAAACAGGGAGCTCCGCATCCCGGGAATGGCATCGGGAATGGCACAGGCTGGTTCCCATGCACGAGCCCAGGGCGGCCCCGGCTGAAATCAGGGAACGGATCAAAGGCTGAGCCAGGAGCGCTCTGGGAAGAACCAGCTCCCTCCCAGTGCACCCCCGCCAGTCCCAGTGCTCCCAGTTTCCCCGGGCAGATGCCCAGGATCACCCAGACTGACACCATCAGCCCCCTCCAGGCCCTCCCAGTACTCTCAGTGCCCCCTCCCAGTGCTCCCAGAGCACCCCCTGTCACTCCCAGTAACTCCAGCTTCCCCCGGCAGATGCCCAGGATCACCCAGACCGACACCATCAGCCTCCTCCTGTCCCTCCCAGGGCTCCCAGTGCTCCCAGTTTCCCCAGGCAGATGACCAGTATCACCCAGACTGATAACATCAGTCCCTCCCAGTGTCCCCAGTGCACCCTCTGCCAGTCCCAGTGCTCCCAGTAACCCCAGTTTGCCCAGTCAGATGCCCAGGACCACCCACAACACCATCAGCCCCCTCTCGGTGCTCCCAGCACCCTTTAATGACCCCCCTCAAACGCCCCTTTAATGAGCGCCCCATTAATGACTCTCCCCTAAATGACCCCTCCCCTTAACAGCCCCCCATCACTGGGGGTGACAATAACGACTCGTAGGGGCTCCTCCTGCTCCCAAAGCCTTCCCAGGCCTCATTAACTCAGAGCCCTTGACCCCCACTAATTGCCCCTCCCGAGCTGCAAGGGACTCAATCGGTTTTAGGTTAGGGAAGTGCAGCCCCGGGTGCGGAGCAGGGCCGGGAATGAGTTCCCATCCCAGGCACTGGGGGTTGTTCCCCTGGCTCCCCAGTCCCAGGGAATGGGGGTTTTGCAAACTCAGGGAGGGCTGGAGATGCTGGGGGTGATGGGGGTGTCCCCATTCCCACCATTTTGGTGCCTGATCCAGCGGTTTCTCCAAGCCGGGAGAAGCAGCTCCAAAGCTCTTACTTGGCTCTCGGCTGAGTGTTCCTGGCCCGGGGAATGGGGAATGTCCTTCCCAGGCTTTCCACTCCCCGCTGAGGAGGGGCCTGCCCTGCTCCCCCCCAGCTCAGCCCGGGCACACCCCCAGCTCCCCGAGCTCTCCTGGGAATTGCGGGCCACAAACAGGGATGCAGGGAGGAGCCGGAGGCTTGTCCTGCTCCTGCTGCTCCATGGGAACACCGTCCTGCCACACCCACCCGCTGGTGGGGACAGGAGGTGCTTCCCATCTTGTTCCAGGGGAGCTGCCGGGAAGAGTTTTCCCTCCCCAGGGTGGGATGTGAGGCAGCTGCCTCAATCAGGCCCCATTGTCTGCGGGGGCTGCACCTCCCCGCGCTGCTGTTCCCGGGAAAAAGGCTCTGCCAGCTCAGGGTGCCAAGAGGAGAAGTTGGGGGAGCTGGGAAGAAGCTGCTGATTTTGGGGAGCTTTGCTGCAGGCAGAGCTTTGGGAATGGGAAAGGGGGAAACGGGGAGGGGGAAGTCCCCCATTGCCTTCAGCACAGCTCTCACTGGTCTGTACTGGGGGAGGGTGTGACCCCAGCAGGGTCCTGGGGGCTCAGCCAGAGGGGGCAGAGTGTCTGGGGAGGGGCAGGAGGGTCCATCCTGTCCCACCTGGGCCCGTTCCTGGGGTTCCTTGTGGGTCACGGCCCTTGTTGTACTGGGACCAGTCAGGCTGGAGAGCTGGGCTGGGGAGAGAGAACTCCATTTGCTGAGCTTGCAACCCCAAAAAGCTGGATTTGAGGCATTCAATCCACCCCAACCAAGCCTCTTGCAGCTGGTAACGGGGTCCCACCGCTCCCCCGGCTCCGGGAGCTCCGGGAACGTGTGAGGAGGAGGAAAAAACCGGGGAATTTCCCAGTCTAATTCCTGCTGCTGCTGCCACTGACCCCGGCCCAGCTCATCAAAGCTGCGTCTCCGCCAGCTCGGGACTTTAATAAGAGTCAATCTGCTGCTGTTCCTCCTCAGGTTGGACATAATTGTCCCCTGGGAATGCCGGTGGTGGAGTTACTTTTCCATCTGGTGCCGATGCAAAGGATGCAAAGCTCTGGGGGGTGCGGAGAGAGAGGGTGGGGGAGCTCTCGATGGAGGGGGATGGGACAGGAACGGCAAAGCCTCGTGAGGAGGATCAAACCCCCTCAGGTGTGGATTTGGGGTGCTGGGTGTCTCGCTGAGGTCTCATCCCTGCTCAGGGATGTAAACCTTCCTAATAGGATTTGGGAGAGGGAAGAGGAGCCTCTGGCAGGAACAAGGCTTAACCACTCTTTGTGTCACAGCTTTTCGAGGCCCTTGTCAGAAAACGACGATTTTCAGGTTGTTCAGCCCAAACCCCCCCGACCAACCCCAATCTGTCAAGGGGACACGTCCTTCCCATCCACCCTGACAGGGCCGTGCTGATCCACTGCTGCTGGAGCAAGTCATTCCATACAGAGGGAATCTGGGGGGGAAAAGGGGCTGAGAGGCCGTGGGGAGACAAAAAGCAACCCCTAGGAGGGCACGGAGAGCTGGGACTGAGGAGGTGCCCACACTGGGTGGGGATGAAGCAGGAGGGGCATCTCCTCAGCAGGGATTTAAAAGCCTGGGAAGGTCAAATCCTGCTCAAAGAAAGGGAAAATCTTATTTGAGAGCGGCCAAGTCCTTCCCCCTCCACTAATGGGGGTGCTCTGCCCACGTTCAGGGGTGAAATGGGCTCGGGGTGCCCCCCTAAAATTGGCTTCTGCTTCCTATTAGTGTGTGGTCAGGCCAGAGGTTAATGGGAACTGGAGCCCAGGGCTTTGCCTCTTTCCAGCCCTCTCCAATTAGAGCTGGAGGAGACAAGGATGTTAATGGGATAGGGGAAAACTCCTCCAGGCTGCATTAACTCCCCAGAGGTGGATGATGGAGGCAGGGGTAGGGCTGGGGCTGCGTCTCCCCCTTCTCTGCAGCCAAAGGAGGCGAAAAAAGTGATTTTTTTGATGTAATAACTTCTTCTTTTTAACCTGCTGACCTGTTTTGGGGAGGTTGGAACTCCAAAGGTCCCTCCTGGCCTCGTGGCAGTTGCCAACAGGCTGGAATCTCCTCTTCTCCAAACAATTGGCAATGTCTGAAATGGCACAAAATAACCACCTCCAACACTCAGGGGGAACTTCCCCCCACACCAACCACTGCTGGGGCTGAGAGGGGGGATTTCCCCCTCTTTTCCCCCCAGATTGGCTGGTTTTTGGGAAGTCTTGCTGCCAGCCCAAGGGAGGGGGGAGGCATCAGCTGCCCCACAGCTGTTCAACTGGTTTGTAATGGTTTGGAGGGGTATCTGCTGGCAGGTTCTGGAATCCAGCCTCATCCCCTTAGACTTGCTGAAAAAGGCTTTCCTGCCCTGAAATCCCTCTCCAGAAGGGTTCCTTGGATGTGATCCTGGCACGGCTCTGCAGGGCAGGACACACCTGGATGCTCCCATCCCACCTCTCGGCCCTGGCTCGGGCTCTGCAGGGGCTGCAGGGACACGAGAGGGGTGACAATCTGCTCTTGGGGCCTTTGGGGCTGTTTGTGCCTCATTTCTGGAGCCAAAGGGCCGTGGAAGGAGATGTTCTGGAATTCTGTCCCTCCAGGCCGGTGTCCTCCCACAGCTCTGATCTCCCTCGGAACTGGTTTTAGGGCTGGTGCCTGTCCCAGCTAAACCCTCACCAAGGCTCATTCCTGCCATGCTCCCACCTCTGACAGCCCTTTCCAGCCGCTCCACATCCCTCCCTTTCCCACAGAACGGGATCAATTCCAGCAGATTTGGGGTCTCTGCCGCTTTGGGAGGAGCTGGTTCCCAGTGGTGACGGCTTCGTGTTCCCCCTCCCTCCCCCCCGGATTTGGGCTCTCCTGGAGTTCCTGAGGGCCCAGGAGGGGGGGAGAGGGTGGGGGGAGATGGGGAAGAGCTGCCAGGCCGAGCTGTGGGTTTGGGGGGATTTTTGGAAACCGCGCTGAGCAAACAGCTCTGGCCATGCTGGGGGTGGGGGTTGGAGCCATGGCCACACACGGATGGGAAAATCCACCCCAGAACCACAGTGACCCCATGGCAAACCCACAGTGATGGTGATCCCAAGTACCCCCTTGGGTCCCATGGAAAACCCATCACAAATCTGATGGGAACCATCCCATCGTGGTACGGGGTCATGTGCTGCAGCAAACCCTCATCCCAAGCCTTGGGAATGTTGGATCCATGACCAGTGCTGCTGGGCAAAGCCAACCCATGATGATGGTTGGCCCCATGACAAACCCGTAACAATTCTGATCCCAACCATCCCATCAGGATGCAGGGCCAGGTGCTGCAGCAAACCCTCATCCCAAGCCTTGGGAATGTTGGACCTGTGGACACGCTGCTGGGCAAAGTCAACCCATAGTGATGCTTGACCCCGTGGCAAACCTGTAGTGATGGAAACCCATAATGATGCTGATCCCAACCAGCTCCCTGGGATATGGGGCCGTGTGCTGCAGCAAACCCTCATCCCAAGCCTTGGGAATGTTGGATCTATGAGCAGAGCAGTGGGCAAAGCCAACCTGTACCCCTGGTGACCCCACAGCAAACACACAGTGGTGCTGATCCCAGCCATCCCTTGGGATGAGGGACCATGGGATGCACAAACCTCATCCCTGGATCTCTGATCCTTTGGGCAAAGCCAACCCAGCATGCTGCTGACCCCGACCACCCCTCATGGGACAGGAGCAGGGGCTGCAGCAAACCCTCATCCCGAGCCTTGGGGATGTTGGATCCATGGATCCATCCCTGGGCAAGGCCAACCCAGAGCAATGCTGATCCCAGGAATGTTGGATCCATGGATCCATCCCCAGGCAAGGCCATCCCAGAGCAATGCTGATCCCAGGAATGTTGGATCCACGGATCCATCCCCAGGCAAGGCCAACCCAGAGCCATGCTGACCCTGGGAATGCTGGATCCACGGATCCATTGCTGGGCAAGGCCAACCCAGAGCAATGCTGACCCCGGGAATGTTGGATCCATGGATCCATCCCCAGAGCCATGTTGACTCCAACCATCCCGTCCCTGGCCAGGAGCAGTCAGGGACCCCCAGCAGTGCTGCCTGAGTGGGGGATCCTGTCTCCACCACCCCCTTGGCCTCCAGGGTCCAGCTCCACCTTCAGCCTATCCTGGGGTAATAATTCCGGCCGTTGTGTCCTCACTAGAGCTCCAGCCCGGGCTTTTCCCGGCTCCAGCAGCGGGGCCATGCGGCTGGAAGGGGTTGGGGGGTCCATCCATGATTTCAGGGCCGGTCCATCCATGGTTTCAGGGCCGGTCCATCCATGATTTCAGGGCCGGTCCATCCATGATTTCAGGGACCATCAGCGGGTGGGTGCAAGCGGCGCGTCTGTGAGGAGCTCTGATGTTTTATGCATGGCGACTAATTTTACCCTGGCAAGCTCCTGCTATATTTAACATCATTAATCACTGATTCCCGGGGGGCTGGAACCCTGATTAGTGTCAGATGGATTATGGGAGGAAAGGGATTGAAAATAAAACCCCTCTCCTTTCTCCTGGGGGAGACGGAGCCAGTGGAGCGGCGTCGAGCTGCCGGTCCCCGGCTCCGTCGAGTCTGTGAACGTGGCAGGAAAAGATGGGTCTTTTCTGGGCTTTTTGATGGGTTTAGGGCAAAAACGGGGAAGCAAAGGCACTGTGGGACCATTCCCCCCTCTCCACTCCCCACCCCAGTCTTATTAGCTCCGTTTGCACAGCGGGAATGTCAAGTGATTAATTTTTAATGGCTTGGTTTATTGAGGGTTGGAAGAGCTTATTGAGTAATTCCTGCATTTAAGTGATGAATTCCCGAGGGTCGGGAGCCACTGGTTAGTTCTCCATTAATCAGGATGTCCAGATGCCAAAGGAGGGCGATCGATCAATCCCCTCCACCAGCAATGGGGACATTGAAACACCTCCACGTCCAGGGAGGGGAAGGAAAAGGAGTAATTAAGGCTCCAGTCCTTTTCCCAAGGCTGGTGTCCAGCCAGCAGCCACCTGCTCCCAGTGTCCTCCCACTCTCCCAGCAAAACAACCCCCCTAATTAGTTTGGAGCCTCAACTCTCGTAGCTCCAGGTGGTTCTGTTGGGTTGGGGGCAAAACGGGGATTTTACACCCCCGTGGGAGATGTTGCTGCTGTCAAACCCTCTGCTGCCTGAGCTGAGATCGATGCAAAACCTCCTCAAGGTCAAGAGTTTTAAGTAAATGACACTAATTAGGGCGAGACTACTTGTGGTTCTAATTGCTGCCTGTCTGTGACGAGCTGCTGGGATGGTTTAGGGGGAACTGGTGTCTGGTCCTCAGCCACCTCCTCCAGGTGACCACCCTGGAGGAGCTGCCCAAAATCGTCCTTGAGGTGGAATCCTCTTCTATCAACGTCCAGTTTTGCTCTGGGACTGAGAAATTCCACAAGGAATTGTGGAACTGAGGCTGCTGGACAGGGTCAGGGGTGGGGTGGGTGGAGGAGACCTGAGGGCAGACAGAGCAACCCTCTGGGACGTGGGGTCCTTGTCCCCGGGGAAATCCAAATGAAACCAAGGCAGAGTCCTGCTGCAGGAGGTTTTCAGCACAAAGAAGGGCTTTGAGGGGCTGGAGCGTGTGCAGGGAAGGGAACAGAGCTGGGAAGGGGCTGGAGCAGCAGGAGGGGCTGAGGGAGCTGGGGGGGCTCAGCCTGGAGCAAAGGAGGCTCAGGGGGGACCTTCTGGCTCTGCAACCCCCTGACAGGAGGGGGGAGCCAGGGGGGGTCGGGCTCTGCTCCCAGGGAACAAGGGACAGGAGGAGAGGGAACGGCCTCAGGCTGTGCCAGGGGAGGCTCAGGTTGGACAGCAGGAGGAATTTCTCCCTGGAAAGGGTGGTCAGGCCTTGGCAGGGGCTGCCCAGGGAGGTTTGGAGTCCCCACCCCTGGAGGTGTCCCAGGAAGGCCTGGCTGTGGCACTGAGTGCTCTGGGCTGGGGACAAGGTGGGGATGGGGCACAGGGGGGATCCATGGGCTGGGAGGGCTTTTCCAACCTCAGGGATTCTGGGATTCTGTGACATAACCCCCAGTTTGAAAGGTGGGACAGTGGATCATGTGGGGAGACACCAGAGACTGCTCTAGTCTATCCAATCTGGTTTTTAACTCCCTGAGTGTGCACAGATGGGGACTCAGGGGTGCCCATGAGCCTCTCCCATCTCACACAGCCACCAAGGTCCTGCTGTCCCACCCCCCACTCGGTTTCAGAAGCGTTTCCCCTTCCCCAGCCCCGGCCCTGCTGTTTACCCGGAGCCACCTTTCTCCTCACGCTCCTTTTCTCTCCCCAAACTTCCAACCCCACCTGCGAGAGAGGAGGGGAAGCAGCAAACAGGTGCTTTGCAGCTCCCCCGGCGCTCCAGGGCTGGCAAGGAAAACAAATGAGGCGAGTTTATTTATTTTATTATCCTTATTTATTTTTTTTTAGCACCTCTGCCTGGCACAGGAGCCGTTGGCTGCCAGGCAGATGCGAGTGGATAATGACGGAGCCGCCGGCTCCGCTCATCAAAGCAGGCTGAGGTATTTTTAGCAGAGGCTTCACGGCTCGAACAGTGCTGTGGGAGCAAGAAATGTTCGTGTCTTCCCCCTTCCCAAGGCTCTTTCTGTGGGAGATGTTCAGAAATCGAGCCCTTAATGGGGGGAAATGAAGGGATTTGGGGTCTGGTCCTGGACAGGGCGTTTGGCCGCTGTGGGGGAGAGGAGGGAGGTGTTTTGGAGATGTTTTTGGAGATGTTTTTGGAGATGCTTTTTGCCACCTCCAGCGAGGGTTTAATTGATGCTTTTGGGAGCAACGGCTCTTCCAAGTGCAGCAGAGCCCCCCAAGTCCTCCTTTTGCAGATCATCATCGTGTGCCAGGCGCCTTGTGAAGGAGTGTGTGTCCAGCTGGCACCAGGAATCACCTCCTCGCCCCAAATTTGCTGCTTCTGTGCCCATTTTGGCCCCACAGCTTGGGAACAGCATGGTCCTGCTTTTGGAGGAGCATCTCTGAGGGCTTGGGGTCTGTCCTGCTGTGGCAAAGGGGATCATGACCCAGGGATGTGCCTGAGGAATGGAGGCAGCTGGTGCAGGAGGGTCCCCCCCGTTTTGGGGATGTCCTTTCTGTATTTCCCACTAAACTGTCCCAAAATGGGAGGCTTGTGGACCAGCTGGTGGGTCCAGGCATCCAAGCCCTGGAGCGGGGGGAAACTGGGACCTGGGGGCTCCAAGCATTCATGTCCTGGGCTGGGGGGATGTTGGGATCTGGGGGAATGTGGGGCCTGGAGGGTCCAAGCATCCAAGTTCTGAGCTGGACGGGTTTTGGGACTGGGGGGTCTGAGCATCCAGTCCCTGGGCTGGGGAGATATGAGGACCTGGAGGGTCCAAGAGTCCAAATCCTGGCCTGGAAGGATATTGGGATTAGGGGGTCCAAGCATCCAGCTCCTGTGCTAGAAGGACATTGGGATGTGGGGGTCCAGGCATCCAAATGCTGGGCTGGAGAGAGATTGGGGCTGCAGGGTCTGAGCTTCCATGTCCTGGGCTGGGGGGATTGGGATCTGGGGGGCACTGGAATCTGTGGGATCTGAGCATCCATGTCCTGGGCTGGGGGGACACTGGGTCCTGGGGAGTCCAAGCATCCAAATCCTGGGCAGGGGGGACACTGGGATTTGGGGGGACACTGGGACCTGTGGGATCTGAGCATCCAGATCCTGGGCTGGGGGTGAACTGGGATCTGGGCTGTCCGAACATCCACGTCCAGGATTGGGGGCACATTGGGACCTGGGGGGTCTGAACCCCCAAATCCTGGGCTGGGGGGATTCCAAGACCTGCAATCTCAGAGTTTTCCTCCAAGGCAGGAGAAAAACAGAGGAGAAAGAGGAGAAAAAGCGGAGCCAGGGAAGGGCTGCAGTCCCACCTTCCCAAGGCACAGATGGTGCAATTAGAGGACAAATCCTGTGCTGAAGATGCTCCCACTCCAAGAAAGCAAACAGTTCCACGGGGGGTCCTTTCCTGGCTCTAAAAGGCTGCCAGCAGCCTGTAATTCCTTGATGGAAATTGTACATTGGAGTACTTAAGATAGTTATGAGAACAGCAGCAAACATGGAAATGAGCCTTTGCCAGCCTGCAAAGTTAAACAGAGCTCGTTCCTGGAGGGGCTGGCAGCCAAAAATCCCAGGAAAAGGGATATCCAGGTGTATCTCAAAGGCTGCAGGTGGGTTTGGGATTGGGGGCATGCTGGGCATGGTCCTGCCTCCCTTCCCACCTCCTCCATCTCCCTGGATCACCAACTCCGGCTCTGGGGACCAGAAACAATTTCCTGACGCTTGAAATTAAACCCTTCCTGTATGAGAGTTTAATTAGAACATTATAGGACAGTTACTGGGCATTAAGATTTTAAAAATATAATTATTGAGATCGTATGAAACAATGAGTTATCGCCGAGAATTAAAATTAATTACATTTCTCCCAGTTAATTAAATTATTCCGATAACAGGGAGACAAGTGTGTTCCACCATAAAAATCAGTGTCCCCCATGGGAGGCTTGGATAATGTGTCACCAGCAGGAGCAGGGGGGGACCAGTTCTCCCAAATTCCTTGTTTCTCCTGGTTTCCCTTATTTCCCTGCTCATCCCGCTCCCACCTCTGCGTTCTCCCAGAATTTTGCTCTGTGGGCTTGCACATGGTGGGATTTTCCAGCCACTTCTCCAGGGAAAGGTTAAAACCTGATGCCTCTGATTCTTCTCCCAGAAAAGGGATGTAAAATAAATGAGGATTTTTATGGAAGCAGCTGGAGATGGGTCTGGAGCAGAGGCCAAGGGCCGTGCCCAGGGTTGCTCAGGGAATGCTGTGGAATAGGATCAGCCCATGGGAGCACATTCCAGCACTCCAAACATTAGTGTCCCCCATGGGAGGGTTGGATAATGTGCCAACAACAGGAGCAAGGAAGGAGTTGGTGCTCCCAAATTCCTTGTTTCTCCTGGTTTCCCTTATTTCCCTGCTCATCCTGCTCCCACCTCTGCGTTCTCCCAGAATTTTGCTCCGTGGGCTTGGACATTGGGATTTTCCATCCCGTGGGAGCACATTCCAGCACTCCAAGCCCCCAGACACCCCGAATTCCAGTAATTTTTCTCCTTACAAGACCCAGCCTCGGTGTTTCCAGCCTGACACATCTTTATAAAACGCCCCTTCCTCAAGGGGGTGTTTCCAGAGGTTCCAAAGCCCCGTTCCCTGCGGAGTCCCGATCCCAGCAGCTCCTCTGGGATCGGGCCCTTCCCTGTTCCTGCCCACAATCCCAGCAGCTCCTCTGGGATCGGGCCCTTCCCTGTTCCTGCCCACAATCCCAGCAGCTCCTCTGGGATCAGGCCGTTCCCTGTTCCTGCCCACAATCCCAGCAGCTCCTCCAGGATCGGGCCCTTCCCTGTTCCTGCCCACAATCCCCCTCATCCTGGGAAATGCCTCAGGATCGTGGAGCTCTTGCAGGCAATTTCCCCCCATCTCTCCTCCAGAGGGGATGGCATGAAATGGCTTTCTTTGATTTGCCCCCCCCTTCTCCCTTCCTCACACGGATTAACCCTTTTGTGGGTCAAAAATGGCCATATTGAGGTTCTTCCCTCTGCTCATGAGTTCCCAAAAGTACCCTCGGTGAGGGTTCCGGGTTGGAAACAGGTCCTGGGCCTTTTTTTTCCCCCCCCACCCTTTTCTAAGTAAATTTAGAACCAGGACTTGAGCAGAGAAGGGGAGGGAGAGAAAATCTGCCAATAAAAAGGAGTTTTTCTCTTTGTAAGCCTGTGATACCCCAGGATGGAGCAGCACAAATCCCGGCGGGGTGGGATGATGCAGTGGGGTGAATTTTGGGGGTGTTTGGAGCAGCTGGGGGTTCCTCACCCCCCAACCAGGTTGGTTTTCCCTCCCTTCCCCCCTCGGAGCCTCCCCCACTGCCGGGTTCATTGGTTTCACTCTGTATTTATATATCAAGATAAAATTCAAATATTTTTGCCCTGGATTTGTTTCTTTCAAGGACTTTCCTTCTTAATGGCTCCCTTCAAATTCCCCCCTATTTGCCCCACCTTTAATGTTCCCATTACACAGACGAGGCAAAAACCTCCCCTGGGGATTCCCAAAAAGCCACAGAAATGCAAAAAAAATCCCCCTCAAACCCAGCCAGAAAAGCACTTAAGGATCTCTGTGGTGATTCCATGATTAGCAGGGAGTAAGTGCCTAAATTTGGGATGGCTCCCACTGCTGAGGGGTGAAGGAAGAAGAAGGTTGAAACACAAGGAGAAAAATCCATTTATGGCAAGAAAATTCTCTCTTTTCCCTCTTTTCTTCAGCATATGGAATTTTTATTACACTTTTTATAACACTGAGGGGTTTATCCCACTGAGATTTTTGTAATACTGAGAGTTTTTAGAAGACTGAGATTCTCATAATACTCAGATTTGTCCCTTTTACAGCTGCAATGGGCACCCAAATCCTTGAAACTTAAGTGTTTTTAAAATGCAATAAAGGAGAAGAGTTTTGCAGCAGGGGAAGAGCACGAAAGGGGGACAAGGAGTTAAGCTCAGCCTAGGCTGGGTTTAACTCCTGGGTTTGATCTCAACAGGAGCCAAAAATCCTCCTCCAAGGGACAAAAAAAGGGAATTACTCCTGCCAGAAGCAGCTGCTTTTTGCAGTTTCCCCTTAATTTTTTTCATTTCCCCTGAATTTTTGCAGCTTCCCCAGTATTTTTGGAGTTTCCCTTTAAGCTTTCAAATTCCCCCTTATTTGTTTGCAGTTTCCCCACAATTTTTGCAGCCACACAGAGTTGGGGGACAGGAGTTTCTTTGCTCCAGGTGGGACATCACCTGTGGCTTGTAAGGAGCAGGAGGGAGCTGTGGTTCCTGGGCTGGAGAGGCTTCAGGGACTCTTATTCCTGGTCTTTTCAGTCTGTTTTCCCTTCAAAATGAGGGGGAAAAGTCATTTTTCCAAAGGTAACCCTGGTTTGTCTGGCTGTGGGCTCAATGGGGGAGGAGCTGAGCTGCTGGTCTGGGACAAGGACACTGGAGCTCATCCTGCAGTTCCTCACCTTCCCCTCCCAGGGGAGCCTGGAATGCTCCTAAAGCCATTTAAAGTCTTGGGAATGATGATTTTTCCGAAGGATGTTTTCTGTGAAAGTGGGTTTGTGCTTTGTAAGGGTTTTTTTTGGCCTTCAGGGAGGGTGTTGTGACCTTATCCTGTGTTTTCCTGGCTGGGATGGGTTGTGTGTCCCACCAGGGTGGGATTTGCTGTGTCTGCTTGAGTTGTTCCATATTTCCCAGCCCGGTTTGGAGCTTTCCCAAGCTCTGGGATGGGGGACGCATCCCCGAGGGCAGCTCTGACGTCCCAACCTGCTTTTTGGGGTCCCCCCGCTGACACCAATGTCCTGGTTTTTGGGCTCTGCTCCACTTCGTCCTTCCTGTGGCCCAAGCAGGAGTTTAATTAGCAGGGCCAGTAATTAGGACACTCATCTGGGAGGTGGGAAGTGCTGCTCCGTGCCCGTTCCCCAAGGTTGCATCACATCCCAGGCTGCTCCCAGCGCTCAGCCTGGTGCTGCATTGCACCAGCAGTGGTTGCAAAACACCCAGATTTGGAGGGAAACGATTAAAATCAGCCTTTTTGGCCCCATTTCTTGGGGTAGAAACACCAATGTTGGGCGAGCAAAGCTGGATTTTTCCCTAGGCAAGTGAATAAAGATTCCATGTAACCTTCAATTTTTTAACTAAAAGCTTGACTCGGGCTGGAAAAGAGGAAAATGTTGCATTTTCTGCAGCTTTAGGTACCTCTTAAAGGCAAAACATCCCGGGGAATGGACGGAGAGGGACCGGTCGGGCCATTTAGAGCCGTGGCTAAAAGCTTAATTCATTATGCTAATGAGCGCGGAGGTAAATGGGAAGGGACATAATGGTGTGGGGTTTGCAGCAAAAAAGCTTCTCTAAGTGGCCAGGAAAGAGTAATTAATGGGATCGTTCGGAGGGAGCTGCGAGCTCGCTAATGGAGGCGTTCCCGTGATGGGCTCGGTCAGCACTGGAGCGAAATCGGGCTCGTTTTTCCCTAAAACAGCCGTGAAATTGGGGAATGGAGCAGCAGGAGGAACTGGGCAAACTGGGGACCTGCCCCCAGGTGCATCCAAACCACAAATCCCGGCTTAGGGGGGACGTGTTGGGATAAAACCGGAGTTGCTGGAGGACGATCCTCCTGTTTCCATCTCGTCCTTTGCTGATCCCGGCCCAGCTTTTGGGGGCAACTTTCCTTCTTCTGAGCCCTGGGACTGGGTGGGATGGGGATAGTGGAGCTTCCCAGCTCCAGGGCTGGAGATCTGCCTTCCCAGGGGTGCTGCAGACCCCAAATTCTGGCTGTGCAGGAAGGTGGGTGTGGATCCTCAGGGACGGATGGGATTTTGTTGTGCTGGGGCACCTTCAGCTCCCGGTGCCCAGAGCATTTTCCATCTGCTCCACCCACCGAAGCTCCTCAGGCAAATTTGAATTACAGAATGATTTTTTTTTTCCCCCCTATTTTTCCTCATTTCTCATCCTCGTGCCAACCCCTGGGGTTGGGAGATGTCGGGAAGAGGCGTCGGAATCACTGCTGGACCCCTTTCCACCCTGTTTATCCCGTTTCCACCCTCTGCCCTTCTCTCCCCTCCCTGCTCTCCCATTTCCCTGGAAGGCTCTGCTGGGTCAGCACAGGTATATTTAGACCCAGGTGGAGTGAATTTACAGCCAGACTCTCCCAGCTCCTCCTTGACCGGGAGCATTCCTGGCTCCCGCCACATCTCTGCAATCCTCGATTATTTTCCATCTCTTTTTTTTTTCCCCTCCCAACCTCCGGTTGAAGTGTTTTATACAAATGTCCTCAAGCCCGGGGTTGAATTGCTCGTTTCCAGGCGATGGCAGGAAATAAATGCACAGATCAGGCTTTGAAGGGGGGGGAAGGAAGCGTCGTTTCATTAAATTAAAATCCACCCATGTAAATACATTTTCATTATCAGCAGGGAAAGTGCAGACAAAGAGACTTTGCAAGAGGGAAATGTCTTTATCTGGAAGTTTGCACGTGCCCGGCGCTGGGAAATGGGAATTGCAGCAGATGAAGCCGTTGATGGTCCTGCTGGGGCTGTAGTGTTGAATTATTAAGGTTGGAAAGGACCCCCAAGATCATCAAGTTTGGGAAAAGGTGGGTGTTCCCACAGTGCTGCACCTCGCTGGACCCCCCAGTGGGGGGTAAAGGAGGAAGGAATTCAAGGGTTTGGGGGTGTGGAACCCAAATGGTGGATGCAGAGCTTTGATCTTGTGTCCATCTGGATGGAAAGATGGAATAAGGAATGAAAGGCTTTGGGGGTGTTGAACCCAAGGGGTGGATGCAGAGCTTTGGTCTCGTGTCCGTCTGGATGGAAAGATGGAATAAGGAATTCAAGGGTTTGGAGGGATTGAACCCAAGGGTGGACACTGTGTCTTTGTCTTGTGTCCCTCTGGATGGAGGAACTGAGGCCTGGGGAGGCTCTGGAAGTGGCTTTTGGTGCCCTGTGGAATGTCCCCCAAAGCTCCTCTCAGGTTTCTCAGGGGATGTGATTTTAGTCCTTAACCTTAAATATCCCGTTCCAAACCTGGAGTGGATCCTTCACCGCCGCTCACTGGCCCTGGTGAACTCCAGCTGAGGTTCCTGGCGTGGATTCCTGCTTTCCCTGATCTGGTTAGAGGGGGAAGAACTGAACCCTCCCTCTGGACGCGCCGTTCCATGGAGTCACCAGTTCAGCAGCAGCTCGGTGGGAATTACCAGGGCTGGGAGATAACCAGGAGCACTCCCAGCACATGGAGGGTCTCCCTGTTTGTCTGCCAGACTTTGGTTGGATTCCCAAGTTTTCCTGTGCAATCACAAGGGGGAGAAATGGGCATTTCTCTTCCCTGAGCCGCTGGAGCGCTGATGAGATGCCGGGAGCCCAAGAACTCCAGTAATCAGGAGAGCTGTCAAACAGCACATTAGAGGAAGTAATTACAAGCGTGGAGGGTTCCCAATTCTGTGCAAATTTGAGCTTAACATAATTTTTCATACATAAAAAAAGGAGATTAAATAGATTGTGACTGGCTTTGCTCGCAGCCTGTTCGACACCTGCGTGCCTGGTCCTCCCATCCCCCAGGGTCCTCCCTTCCCAAGGTTTTCCACAACCGGCCCGGGAGCAGAGAGTTGGGAACGCGTGGCACGTGGTCAGGAGGGGGAAAAAATGGGTTTATGGGGATTTTTAAGCCATAAGATTTTTTTTCTAGTCTTTCTGATCACAGCAGAAGTTTGGCTACAGAGCCAAATGATCCCCCGATCTAAAACCCCCTCAGATCCAGGCTCTGCAGTGGCTCAGTTCCCATAAAAGCCCTTTTGATTTGGGAGACAGAAGAGCAGCTTCAATTTTGTCGGTGGTTTTGGATGAAGGTTTTTTCCGTGCCTCTGTGGAGGGAGGGGGGTGATTGAGTGACAGCGGCGCCGCTTTGAAGGCGTCTCCCGGTGATTGCAGCGCGGTTTTATGTCCTGAAATTGTCCAAATGGAGCAGCTTTGTCGTTGCAAATGATTTGCTTTGGAAAGCGGAGCCGCTGATGGGAGGAAATTGAGATGGGGAACGAGCAGGAACACGCCCGGGAGCCGCTGAGCCTCCGGCTGCTGGAATTGCAGCCCCCAGCCGGGTCCCCAGTGCAAGGCTGGGCCTGCCTGGGGGTCTGGGACAAGCCCTGGGGATGTTTCAGGTGACAACGGGGCTGTCACGACCCCAAAGGCTGGGATGTGGTGTGTCCGTGGCCTTTTGATGTCCCTTGGGAGTGATGAACATCCTGGTTTATCCAGAAGCCTCCGGATAAACACCCAGAGGCTCCTGGTGGCACACCCAGACCCGTTATTTGTGTCCCAGTTTGGGGACATTTCTGCTCATGGCAACAAGGCATCCTCTTCCACCCAGATTTTTCCCACAAAACTTCATCTCCTATCCTTTCTTTTTCCAGCAAAAGGAGGTTTGTTAGTGCTCAAAGAGCAGAAACCACCTTATTTATGGTGTTCCAGGCACCCAACCCCATCATTTTTGGTAACACAATGATCTACCAGCTCCTGTTTTGCTCCCAAAGTCCCAGCATCCCAAAAAACCTTTAGGTACCCAAGCTCCAGAGCACTGATTTGGGGTTCAGCCCTTGGAAAGGCTCCTGGGTGACCTTGGTTGTCTCCCTCTCCTGCTCAACCTCTTATTTGGCACCTGGGAAGGGAAGGGGGGGGTGAAACAATCCTCCAGAATCTGGAGCTAAACCCACTGCTGGGGTTGGAGGCTCCAGGAGGAGCCGAGTACCCCTTGGGATGTGGGTGGGATGTGACAGAACCCCCCTCCTGAGGTCATTGGTGACACCTGACAGGAAACATTCCAGGTTGGATGTGCTGAAGGAACAGGGAAAACAAATCCAGGTGGAACTGGGAGGCTCTGGAGCACAAACAAGGCCCTGTTTGAGGCCCTTTCCCACCCTCTGCTGGGGAGGGATTTTCAGGCTCTTTGCTCTCCCTGCTCTGCCCTGGGGGGTTTAAAGGGCTCTGGGGAGAGGAAACATTTGGGGTGCAATGTTTTGGGTTGTGGGTTTGGTCCCAGGCCGGTGCTGCCCCACCCTGTGCTGGGTCTCTCCTCTCTGCAGCAGCCCCTGCTTGGGGGTTTTGGGGCTGGTTTTTTCCAAACCACCCCCGTGATGCTCCTCATCCTACAAAAATACAAGTGTTTTCCTCGTGGGAAGCAAAGCTTTGCTTCTCCTGGAGTGTCGGGAGCAGCACAAGGATCCACCTCTGTGACCCAGAACTTCCCTGAGCCCAAATCTGCCTTATTATAGATATTTATTGCTTTATTATAGAGATTTATTGCTTTATTATAGGAAATAATTTTCTATTTATTTATGTTATAGGTTTCATTATATATATTTGGTCTATTATATTTCTTATTGTATATATTTAATATGCTTATATATGTATTTATTTTACCATCCTTTTATTTATTATACAATATATTTTATATACACACACTAATTATATATTTATTTATATTTATTTATATTCATATTTATTATATATTTATATATCTCTAAAATATATTTATACTAAGATTTTAAAGATTTTTTAGATTTTTAAAATTTTTATTATTTTTATTTTATAATCATTTCTTTACATTATATTTATGTTATAATTATTTATTTTGATTTATAATCATTTATTTATAATAATTTTATTTGCTTTATCACTATGTTGTCATTTTTACTATTTTATTATTCTTATAGTTTATTTTTATTATTTCCTATTTTTATTATTTTATCTATTTATTTAGTCCATAAAATACATTTTTATGAAATATATTTACTTATCATATACTTTTGTCTATTCATATTTTTACTTATCTATTTATCCCCAAGCCTCCTTTATTAGATATTATTCGGCATAGATATTATTCATTTAATGAATTTATTCTATATTTATCTCTTTTCCTGCCTGTGCTGTCTCCAGCCCCCCTGTGCCGTGTGTCTCCGTGGGATCCCGGTTTCCGTGGCTGTCTCCTCGCTCAGCAGCATCTCCTGGGAATTATTCACACCATTCCCGCTGATGTGAGGCCTCCTGACAGGCCGAGCGTGGATCCCAGCGTGGATCCCAGCGTGGATCCCAGCGTGGATCCCAGCGTGGCTCGGGGCCGGATCGGGGGCTCACGGAGAGTTAACATCGCGATGAGACACCCGGAGATGATCCCAGTCCAGGAGAGAAGGAGGATGAGACACCCGGAGATGATCCCAGCCCAGGAGAGAGGGAGGATGAGACACATGGAGATGATCTCAGTCCAGGAGAGAGGGAGGATGAGGCACCCGGAGATGATCCCGACGCGGGAGAACAGGAGTGTGGATCGAGGGTCACGGAGGGTGCTGGACTAGAAGGGCCCCACAGGGATCAGTGAGACACCCGGGGTTGATCCCGGCCCAGGAGAATGGAAGGTGTGGATCAAGGGTCATGGAGTGTGCCAGGCTGGAAGGGCTTCACAGGGATCCTCAGTCCAACCCTCAGCCCTGCACGGGACCATTCCCAGAGTCCCACCCTGTGCCCCAGAGGATCATCCAAACCCTCCTGGAGCTCTGGCAGCCTTGGGGCTGTGCCCACTGCCCTGGGGAGCCTGGGCAGTGCCCAACCAGCCTCTGGGGGAAGAACCTTTGCCTGAGATCCAACCTGACCCTGCCCTGACACAACTTGAGATCTCAGATCACAGAATATTCTGAGATGGGAGGGACCCACCAGGATCATCAAGTCCAACTCTTCAGTGAATGACCCATCCAGGGATCAAACCCACAGCCCCAGTGTTCCCAGCACCAGGCTGGGACCATCCAAGCTCATCTCCAGCCATTCCCTGGGTGCTGTCCCTGGTCCCCCCAGAGCAGAGCTCAGTCCCTGCCCCTCCTCTGCCCCTGCCCAGGAAGGTGGAACTGCAGTGAGGTCTCCCCTCAGCCTCCTCTGCTCCAGCTGAACACACCAAGTGCCCTCAGGGTCCTCACACAGCTTCCCCTCAGGGCCCTTCCCTGCCCCCTTGCCCTCCTGTGGGTGCTCTGTGTCCTGATCATCCCGACTCTGCTCAATCCAGTGTGATCCCAGTCCCTGGCGCTCCCTGGAGCTCTGGGAGAGGGGACATTGCAGGAGGAGGATGTGCTTTGCTGGGTTCAGTACCTGTGGGGTGGTGTTGGTGCCAGAGCGGGCTGTGCACCCTCCCACGAGGAGGAGGTGCCTCAGGGTGCTGCTCCCTGGGGTTCCTGTCCTGATCCTGTCCTGTTCCTTTGCCTCCCTGCTCCCCCTTCACCGTTTCCCGGTTGACTCCGGAGAGCGTGAAGGTCACGGCCAAGGTGTGATTCCCTAAAACACTTTTCGGGCGGGGAAGGTGAAGTTCACCTTGAGTTTCTCTGTTCCTTGGATGCCAGGATGCCCCAAAAAGTCAATTCGTGGAAGATCTTCTCCCCTTCCTCCTTGCAGAACGTCCCGCTGGCATCTGTGAGGAGCAAGTCGACGGGAAGGAAGGAAAAGCTTGAGCCTGGATTCCGAGCAGAAGGCAAACTGTTGGTGCCAGGCTTGGAAAGGTTTGTTCTGTCTCAGCGTGGGGATTTGTCTTTGCAGCCTTCCCTGCCAAAAACCACACCAGGATTGCAGAAACCTCTCTCAGGATTTCAGGAGGAGTTTCCAGCTCCTCCACAGGAGGATGGGATCTCATCCAACCCCCTCCCCAGCATCCAGGGCCCTGTTGAACGTGTCCAGTTGGATCTGGGGGTCTCTTGGAACCAGGTGAGCTCCATCCCTGGCAGAGAGGGATCTGAGGAGGAGACATCCTGTGGTTTTGCTCCAGCTCAGCCCACGTGCCAAAACCCTCATTAAAATCACATGAGCTTGGCAGTTTATAAATATGAAACTTGGACAAAGATGTGGTTTTTCCCCCCAAAAGTACAATCAATTCCTTCAGTCTATAAATAAATTCTATATATAGGGATGGGAAGAGGCTTCAATATTGCAAAAGGCTCTCTTGGGGGGCGGGTGCATTCACCAGACACAAAGAAAAGCCTCAAAGGGCTGGAAATTTGGGGCTAAATCCCCTTTTTTGCATACTGGCTCTGCAAAGTCTCAAAGAGCTGGAAATTTGGTATTAACCCCCCCTTTTTTTTTTACACGTTGGCTCTGCAAAGCCTCCAAAAGCCAGAAATTTGGGGCTAAACCCCCTTTTTTCTCCCGTTGGCTCCGCAAAGGCCCTCGAGCACCCCTGGAGCCGCCCTTGGGCTCTGCCAGGAGACACCAGAAGAGCCCAGGGAGAGGCAGTTGGGAGAAATGGAGGGAATGAAAAGGCTTTTTATTTAAAGCGGAGGATGTGCGAGAGGCACGAGTCCCTAATGGGGTTAATGAGCCCGGCGCCGGTTCCCGGGAGCAGCAATAACCTGACAAATTGCTGCGCACACGGAGAACCGCGCCCGGCCCCGGCTCCGCTCCTTCCTTGCGCGGGGACACCTCCAAGTAGGTCATTACCGCCTAATTACCGCCTAAACGCTCTCATTTGTCCTCCCCTTGTCAGCCAGACGCGGGACTGTGCTCCGGAGAGCCCTCCCGGCCTCGTCCTTCTGCCTTCGCCAGGCGCAGGGAAAACGGGCAAAGGCGAAGGAAAGCAATAAAAGTCTGGGGTTTTCCGGCTTGGCAAATAAAATAAATCCAGCCCAGCACGTGCTAAAGCCCGGCTTGGCTTTGTCCTTCCGATGAAAGCCCGGCCTGTTGTGTCTTGCACGCTCCCATCTCCCTGCTTGCTTCTCCTTTTTCCATGGAAGCGATGGAGTCGTCGCCCCTGGAAGTGTTCAGAAAACGTGTGGCTGTGCCCCTTGGGGCCACGGTTGGGTGGTGAATGGTGCTGGGTAATGGCTGGACCCTGATCTTGGAGGGCTTTTCCAACCTAAACAATTCCATGACTCCTCTTGGAATGTGTTGGATGCTCTCTAATGTGATTATCTGCAGAATAACTCACCCTAATTTCCTCCCCAAATCCCCAATGTTCATATATTTCTTTCTATCCTTCCTGATGCTCCCAAATACAGGAAGTTCCTCCCTAAAAATTTCCCCCCACCCGTGGGACTGTGTGGTTTTCCTCTCAAAAAAAAACCCTAAAGTTGAGCTTTTCCTGGAGGATTTTCCAGCCCTTTTTGTGCATGGTGGAGCTGGGTTGGAGTGGATTGGGAGGGAAGAGCCGCACATGGATCATGAACAGGATCCTCCTGCCTTTGCTCCCTTGGGTGCCACTGTCAGATTCCCCTGCCAAAAACACAGCCGGTTTAGGAATATATTCCCAGATTTCACGTGATTGGGATAGAGAATCAACTTCTGAGTGGGTTCAGAGCATTGTTACGTTTTCCCCCTTTTTCCCTGTGATTTTTTCCTCTCTCACTCACAGCCCAACTTGTTGTCTCTGGGTGACAAGTTGATGAAAGCTGCTCCGAAAAGAGGGTGAGGAGATGGATTTGTGCAGGGAAAACAAGGGAAGAGGAGGGAGGGGAGGGGATAACAGGCCGTGGAGATGCCACTTCGCTGCTGGCGCTCGCCTTGATTATCCCAGAGGAGCCGGAGCTCATCCCGCCTCCCCCGGCCCCGGAGATGTGATTAATGTCCTCCCCCGTTTCTGCTGCCTCTCCCTATTTTTATGTTTGTATTTTTATATGTTCTATATTTTTATATATATCTGTAACATCGGGAGCCATCCCGGTACCAGCTGCATCCACGAGGAAGCTGAAGGACTGACGTGGCTCCAGGATTGTCCCTTCCCCACGTCCAACCTGCAGCACAGAAGTCTCCAGAAGGACTCCTGAGGGCAAAAGTAGGGCAAAATAGGTCTTTTCCTTAAAAATAAGGTGATTTTTTTTCCGCCCCCAAGGTGAGGATAAGACCTTTTTGGGCTGAGTTAATTATGTTTTTAATTAATGACATAATTTCTGGCAGAAGCTTGGCCGTGGAAAAGGGTTCTCAGGACACAGGTTTCCATCCATGGGGCAAAGTGGGCAGGGATTCACGGGCAGATCCAGAGGGTTATTTTCCCTGCCCTTCCCTTGGGAATTGCTCAGCAGTTGTGCCTTGTGTCTAATCCTTTGCAGGGCCCTTCCGTGGGTTTTGGGGAGCTCCTGGTTCCCCCAAACCTGCCCCAGAGCCGTCCCTGCATCCCAGTGCTGCCAAGGACAGAGCCTCTCCTCTCACAGGTGAGAGACGACGCAGAGAAACACAAATAGCTCCTAATTTCCTTATTTTCGGCCTTTTTCTCCCTTTTTGTCTTCCCTTGTGCCTCCCCCGGGCTGGCACTGGGCCTCCTTCCCGAGGCAGCAGCACCTGTCTCCGGGATTATTTTTACCATCCCTTTTTGGCATCACTCGCTCTCCTCCCGCACAAACCCAGCTCCTATAAATAACTGCAGCTCGTGCTCATCCCCCCTCCCTCCATCCCTACGTCTCCCTTTCTCCTTGCCTTGTCTTTCCCTTCTCCTGCAGAGTGATGCCGTAGGATCCAGGGCTGGGGGTTTATCCACCCCCCTCGTCGTCCCTTTACTCAGCTGCGTCCACGGCGTGTCTTGGATCCTCTTTAATATGATTATCTACAGAATAACCCACCCTCATTTTCTCCCCAAAGCCCCATATTTCATATATTTCTTTCTATCCTTCCTGATGCTCCCAAATCCAGGCAGCTCCTCCCTTAAGATTTCCCCATATCCTGGTTTTCTACTCGAAAAGAAAAACCCCTAAAGTTGAGCTTTTCCTGAAGGAAAATGTTTGTAATGATGATTTTCAGCCTTTTTTGTGCACGATGGAGCCAGGTTGGAGGAGACTGTGAGGGAAGAGCTGCACATGGGTTATGAATGGGGTCTCTTGGCCTGTGGGAATGTGTATTCCCAGAAATAATTGCTGGGTCTGGATGAACACATGAAGCTTCCAGAAGTAAAACTGATCCCGATAAAAGCGTGTTAATTTTTGGATCAATTGGGAAAAGCTGAAATGGGCCTGAACTGGGGGATCCCGAAGGATAAATCCAGGTTTGGGTAAAACTTGGCACCCCCTGCAACCAAAAATCCATTTGGCCAAATCCAGGGATCCAGATCCTAAACCCCAGGGGCCGAACTGGTCAAACCCAGGGATCGCCTGGATCGCAAATTCCGCTCTGGGTTTTCCAAAGGGAATCTTGCAGGGCTGGATAATGACATGCTGCTCACGCTCCCTAATGAAGTGCCCAAGGAGTCGGCGCCGGCTCCTGGCAAATTAGATCTGGATTATTGGAGCAATGAGAATTGAACGATCCGAGATGTTATCGGAGGGGGGGAAACGACTCCCGGCACAACCAGCCTGGATTGAATTACCTGGAAGGGAATAAAAGGAATAAAACCCTCCCCAAGCCTGGGGTTGAGGAGGATGAGGGGGGAGGGATCGTCCTCTCCGCTGCTGGGGCTGGATCGAGCAGGAATGCAGCAACTGGGCTCTCCAGAGCATCTCCAGCTTTTCCTGGGATTCATCTCTCCAGATTTGCTGGCAAAGGAGCTTTGTCTCCAGTTCCTGGCTGGATTTGGCTCTGTGCTCCTTTCTGAGAGGTCCTTGGCCACGTTTGCATCCTGGAGCATCTTGGAGCATTCCCAACAATTCCATGCTGGGAAATACGAAGCTTAAGTGTGGATGATGCTTGAGTTTCCCAGAAAAAAATGGGTTTTCAAGGAATATGCTCCCAGCTTGGCCCCCTTCCCATCTGGATGCACAGCCAGGCTCTGATGTGATTGCCATGAGCAGGATGTGGCCAAGGATCCGATCCCTTTTCCTGTGCATTCCTGGGAAACGAGGGCCCTTCGGAGTATCTCCCCCCCCAACAGCAGAGTCTTGCAGCTCGTTTAAAAGCAGAGAAGAAGCAAATTTAATTAAACCCAACCTTCCCTTTAACGAGAAAATAAACCGCCTTCTCCTTCCAGAACAATTAATATTTCCAGACCCCCTTTGCTGTGTTTCCTCCCTCTTTTAATACCTCTCCTTTATTATCCCTGGCTGGGAACAGGCACCATTTGATTTCCATAAATTAGCATGAGGAATTGGGGAGGGGGGAGGAGGGGAGGGAAGAAGAGCTGGGGAAAAATGGTGTTTTTAAGCAATGAACTTGTTACAAAGGAAGAAACACCAGGGAGGAGGGAGGTGGAAATGATCCTTGGTTTTAAAGTTCACCCAGTCCCCGGTGTTTCTCGGGAGATAAAAGCTTTCCCCAACCTCGGCAGGGAGCCAAAAATCCCTGTTTATCTGAACACAAAACATGTAAAATATGATCTGCACGACAGCCTCTAATTCTTCAGTTTGTTTTTGTGTTTTCCCGGGGAGGATCCGTCGCTCTCCGGCTTTTCCGCGACGGGGAAATGTCAGCTCGGAGCTCCCAGGTGAGGAAAACCCCCCTGGTACCTGGGAGGTTGAGCTTGGAGGATGGGATGCAATAAAAGCTGGGCTTGGGAGGCTCATTTTGCTTTGGGATTGGCTCATTCCTGGGCTCTAAGGAAAGCCCCATCCTGCAGGGGTGGAGAGGTGGCTGCTGAGGACCAAGGGCCACAAGGATCCCACCTCTCCCATGTGAGAATTATGCCTCTAGTGAATAAAACTGACTTAATTCCCAGGTTTGGACAGGTGGAAAGGGCTGAATCCCAAACCTGCTCTGTCCTGACCTTAGAAAGATGCTGTTTATCATAGAACAGAAGAGAATCACAGAATCAACCGGATTGGGAAAGACCTTCGAGATCATCCAGGCCAGCCCTTGATCCAACCCCGCCATGGTTCCCAGCCCATGGCACTGATGCCACATCCAGTCTGTGCTTAAACACCACCCCGTCCCTGGGCAGCCCATTCCAAGGGCTGAGCACTCTCTCTGGGAAAGATTCCTTCCCAATATCCAACCCAAACCTCCCCTGGCACAGCTGAAGACTCAGCCCTCTTGTCCTTCTGCTGCTTCCTGGGAGCAGAGCCCGATCCCACCTGGCTCCCCCCTCCTGGCAGGGACTTGCAGAGAGTGAGGAGGTCTCCCCTGAGCCTCTTCCTCTCCAGCCTCAACACCCCCAGCTCCCTCAGCCTCTCCTCACAGCACTTGTGCTCCAGTCCCTTCCCCAGCCTCGCTGCTCTTCCCTGGACCTGCTCCAGCCCCTCCATGTCCTTCCTGAGCTGAGGGCCCAGAGCTGGACACAGCACTCCAGGGGTGGCCTCACCAGTGCTGAGTCCAGCCCAACAATCCTTTCTCTGCTCCTGCTGCCACACTCTTCCTCAGCCAGGCCAGGATCCATTGGCCCTCTTGGCCACCAGGCCACACTCTGGCTCCTGTTCAGCTTCCTGTCCATCCCAAATCCCAGCTCCCTTCCTGCCTGGCTGCTCTCCAGCCACTCTGTCCCCAGCCCGTGGAGCTGCCGGGGGTTGTTGTGGCCAAAGGGCAGGACCCGGCCCTTGGTCTGGTTGAACCTCATCCCCTTGGAATCAGCCCATGGATCCAGCCTGGCCAGGCCCCTCTGCAGAGCCCTCCTGCCTTCCAGCACATCAACACACCCCCAACTTGGTGTCACCTGCAAATTTGTTAATGACACACTCGGTCCCCTCACCCAGATCATCAGTGAAGACATTAAACAGGACTGGGCCCAGCACTGATCCCTGGGGACACCACTGGTGATGGATCCCAACGGGATGCAGCTCCATCCCCACCACTCTCCGGGCCCTGCCCTGCAGCCAGTTCCTGACCCAGCACAGGGTGCCCCTGTCCAAGCCTTTCCCAGGAGTGTGCCCTGGGAGACGGTGTCTGAAGTCCAGACAGACACATCCACACCTTCCCCTCGCCCACCAGGAGGGTCACCTGGTCATGGTCTTGTGGAGGGGACGAGCTTTGCTGGGAGATTTCCCAGGGAGTTGTTGGAGACAGTGGACTGTCAAATCTGGGAATTTTGTTTTTACTCTGTAATTCCAGGGTGAGGGTGTGCTGTTCTCATCTCCAGGGCTTCATCATGGATCCTCACTGATCCTTGATTTCTGGGCCTTGGCTGGAGCTGATGCATCCACAGCTGCTGCTCCTCTGGGATGGTCCCGTTGTGTTGTTTCCATGGGATGTTCCCACGCAAAGTGTTTGCCATCCCCAAAAATATTTGCAATTGTTGATTTTATGGCTTTTCCCAGCTGCTCTGTGAGCCAGCAGATAGTTTTTTTGGGAGTCTTCCCCCTGACAAGGGTTTCTAGGGGTTAAAAGCGGGGAGAGGGGGCTTGGAGTTGAGCTGTTGGGATGGTGATTGTCCTCATCCCTTGGGTTTTCCCATTGCCACCAGCTGCCTGGAGATGATGCACCCGAGTTGTCCTTCAGGTGTTTTCAGTGTTTCCCAGGATAATCTTCTCCATAACTTTACCAGGCACTGAAGTGACATTGACAGGCCTGGAGTTTCCAGGGTCCTCCTTCTGGAAAATCGGGACAACCTTCTCCATCTTCCAGCCAGCCCAGACCTCCCGGGATGCTCGAGAGGGCTCAAAAATCATGGATAGAGGTTTTGCAATGACCTCAGCAGCTCTTGGAGGATTCTGGGATGAATCCTGTGAGGCCCCAGAGGTTTGTAGGGATCTACAGTCTGTGACTCCCTTGGGAGGGGCAGAGGAGGGGCAGGAACAATCCCTGTGTGCCCAGGGCAGGATCCAGGGAAGGGCTGGAGCTGTGCCGGGGGGTTGGGATGGATCCCAGGAGAAGGTTCTTCCCCCAGAGGGTGGTTGGCACTGACCAGGCTCCCCAGGGCAGTGTCACAGCCCCAAGGCTGCCAGAGCTCCAGGAGGGTTTGGACAACGCTCTGAGGGACAGGGGGGATTGTTGGGGTGTCTGTGCAGGGCCAGGGGTTGGATCCATGATCCCTGGGGGTCCCTTCCAGCTCAGGATCCTCTGGGATTCTGGGATGATGATGATGATGATGTGATGGATGTGAGCGTGGAGGTGACATCGAATCCAGTCACAATGTTTGAGGCTGAACCCCTTGGTTTTGGTCCCAGTGTTTGGGGGGATAAGGAAAGATTCCTGATTTCTGGATCAGCAGCATCCTCGGGGCAGAATGAGGCCTGGGAGATTCCCAGTGGTTCCAAAGTTCTGCTTTATGGATTCGGGTCTGTTTTGAGGCTGGAGAACATGCAAAGGAGCTGGAACACGTAACTGGATTTGAGGAGTTATTACAGGAGCAGCAGGACTTAATCTGCTCCTGCCCAAGAGGGAGAAATTCCCACAAAGTCAATTTAACTGTCACATGCCAGTGAGTTTTTAGTAGAAATCCATGTAAATGCCATTTTCGTCTGTTCAGTGCCCTGTGTGAAGGATGGGTCCCTGCCACGGGGGCTCTGCTGCCTGCTCAGGCCTCGCTGAGCACTTTTAGAGGTGGAAATTACCACAGTCGGTTCTTTCTCATCCCACACTGCAGGGACATCCTTTGGGAACAAGGGTAGGAATATTTCTAGAAGGTTTTTTTTTTTCAGTCTTTCTCCTCCTCTGAGTCATTTGGGGCAGGGAACCGAAGCATTTTTCCACCTCTCCTTTGGTTTTCTTCTCCCGGCCCAGAAAATTCTAATTTGCCCAACAATTTGGGGGTGTTAGAGAGATTTTTCTCCATTATTTTTCTGGGCTTGAGTTCCCTTTTCCCTGTAGAAACACATCCTGGGAGGCAATGGCAGGGAGAAAATGAGATTTTTAGAGAAACACCCCCCTGACTTCTCCCCACGGTCCCCTGGGCACAAACACCTCCTCGACTCGGAGAGGAGCATCCCATGGGAAGGAAAAGATGGAGAAAAACATCCTTTCCTACCAAGAAGAGAGGAAACAAGGGGTGAGAAGCTGAAAGCTGCAGAATGCCCTATTTTTTTACATTCGTCTGCCCTCAGCATCCCAAAGCTCACCTTATTTCCCCCCAGTTTGTAGGATTCTGGCTCATTCCTGAACTTTGTTTTTCTTCTACCACCTCTCTATTTATGTAGAAATAATATAGATAAAATATATCGAAATATATATTTTAGATATAAATAGAGAGCTGTAAACCACAGAGCTAAGTATATCTATAACTAAATAGCTATAAAAATAAATATATATCCCCACTCCTCTCTCCACGTGTGCTGTGATTTCTCCAACCCTCTTGGTTTTTATTGGATTTTTTTTTCCAGTTGATTTTTTCGCTTGATAATCCTTTGAATGTCTCCTCTTTTCCACCACACAAATCCCCGCAGCTGTTAGGACTTCAAATCCCTCATCCATCAAGAGAGGCAAGGAAAAAACGGGGGGGGATGAAGGGGGAAAATGAAAGAGCTGCCCGGAATTCACAGAAGCTCCGGAGCCTGGAAAAAGCCGCTGATGCAAAACCAGGGAAAATTCCTGGCACTCTGCGTATCATTAATCTGTCTAAAGTGTCTTTGATCTCTTCTGCTTTAATTAACTTCTCATTATCGTGTCATTATATTGGTGTTTTAGCGGGTGAAGGGGTTTTGCAGCAGGGCTGGGCTCATTGGCCCCATGGGGACGGGTGACCCTTCCCGGGGCAGGAATCCCTTTGGATGTGGGAAATCTGGGGGATCTGGGTTGAGATTCGATTTTGGGGAGTGTCCTGAGGAGGCTCCAGCTCCGGAACACCTCTAAGGATTTATTTTAGCAAGGAAACCCTGAAAAATCGGAGTTTTGGGGTCCCCCATCTCCCCCCTGGCACCAGCAGCCATCGCTCCGGCCTCTCCCACTGGAAGTTGAATTTGGGATTTTGGGCAACTTTGTGCAAAAAATGTGGTTCTGCAGTGCTGAAGCCATTTGTGACTTGGCCAAATTTCCTAAAGAAATTGAAACAGAAATTCAGGTGAGACTCCTGGGGCTGCCCCAAAAGTGCTGCCCCGTCTCCTGGGCCCCAAAAAAACTGGAGCATTCCCTGTGCTGGAGCCTCTTCCCTGGGAACGGGACCAGCTCGTGCTCCTTGGTGGCTCAGAGGAGCTTTAAAACCTTATTTGGGTTTGGTTTTTTGCCTCTTTTCACATCTCTGCATCTTCCAATTGCTTTGGGAGCCCCGGGGGGGCTCTTTGGCTTCTCCCGATGGGACACCTCTGCCATGCCAGTTGGTTTCCTTCAGGAAGAATTGAAGGGGATTGTGGGCTTGGAGGTGCAAAAAACCTCCCAAACCATCCTTTTTGCAGGTGCTGATGAGGTGTCTGCCCTGGGAAGTGGAGAGGGGCGGGATAATACAGGATGAAATCCCTTTGGGTGATACACGTCCCTCCAAAATCGCTGGGGAGCAGCTGCTCTGCACCAGCACCCGGCTTTGGTGCTCCAGGAAACATGGAAAAGAGAGGGAAAAGGAGATTTTCCCATCCTTTTTGCCTGCAGTGGGGCAAAGCTGCCTCGTCCTGGGTTTTTCCTTGTTGGTTTTCCTTGTCCTGCCATGTGAGGGGTGTCAGAGCAGGGATGGGGGGATAAATAGGGGGATAAACATGGATTTAGCAGCAATTTCTGAATCCCGAGCCCAGACTGAGGCTGGGTTTGTCAGGGTCTTGCTGTGCTCGTCTCTCCACCCCCCCAATCCTTGGAATACCAGAGGCTGCTTCCCACCTGAGTTCTGCTGCTTTTTATGCCCGATGTGGGAGCGGCTTCTGCATCCGAATTGCAAATTAAGGTGGTTGAAGGAGCCGAGATCGATACCTTTGTGCAGCTGGAATTCTGTGTGCTGGGCCCTGGAGGCAGATGCAGGCAGGAAAATTAGGGGGTTTAGTCTCTTAAATCTCCAGCAGAGATGTTTGGACACGCCCGTGGATCATCTGGGGGGGTTGTGTGAGGAAAGTAAAAATGAATCCCTCCAAAAAACTCTTGGGAATAAGCAAAGGCCAAAAGCTGGATTGTTCCTTGGGAATTTTGGAGCAAAGAGCCAGTGGAGATGGTTATTTAAGGGATAAATCACTGGTTGGAGCCTCCTGGGTCACCTGCATCCATCACATCGTGGAACCCCCATCTTTTTGTCCTGGAAAGATAAATCACAACTCCCGGGTTGTCCTGGTTCTCCATCCTCCTGTGCTCAGCACCTGGATCAGCTGGATGTGGCCAAAGGGGGGGCAACAGCAAGAGGATGTGTTTTGGATGGGGCAGGAGAGGAAAAGTGGGATTGGGGCGATGGTTTTGGTGGGGCAGGAGAAGAAAGGTGGGATTGGGGTGATGGTTTTGGTGGGGCAGGAGAAGAAAAGTGGGATTGGGCGATAGTTTGGGTGGGAAATGGGAGTGACAGTTTTGGAAGGAGAAGATGAAAGTGGGATTTGGGTGATTCTGAGCTGTTTTTGCTGATGAAAACCTCTTGCCCCCGAGCCCATGGGCTGTCAGGGCACCAGAGACTGGATGGACCAGAGCTGGTGGTTCCTCTGACCGGGCTGGGATGGTTTCTCTGGCCGCCTTTGGACTCCAAGCCCCGGGAGTTTTCCTTCCCTAGATGGATCCAGGGCTCTCCAACACCTCGAGGGAGCATCAGGAGAATAAGCCACGGGCTTGTTCCCATGGGATTTCTTTATTAATTTGGTGGATTTCTTTATTAATTTAGTGGAGCAAAAAAGGGACTTGGCCAAAGTTCAAAAGGACACCACACGAGCCAGACAAAATACTGAGCCAGCACATCCCAATAATCCACACACTCGAGTCAAAATCCAGTAAATCCACAACCCTTAAGGCAAAATCCAACCAATTCCACGACATTCGAATCAAGATCCAGCTCCTCCAGCTCCAAACCACCCTGAGCACCAAGAAAGGAGCAAAGGAAGAGAAGCTGAGGGGCTGTGAGGGGCTGCAGGAGCTGGGGCGTGTTATAGGGCAGTGTCCTCCCTGTGAGCTGTGGGGTGTTATAGGGCAGTGTCCTCACTGTCCCCATATGAGCTGTGGGGTGTTATAGGGCAGTGTCCTCCCTGTGAGCTGGGGGATGTTATAGGGCAGTGTCCTCACTGTCCCTGTGGGGTGTTATAGGGCAGTGTCCCCCTGTCCCTGTGAGCTGTGGGGTGTTATAGGGCAGTGTCCCCCTGTCCCTGTGAGCTGGGGGGGTGTCCCAGTTTTCCCAGGCTGTTTGCACTGGCAGCTGCTTCAGGGCTGTCCCGGGAGCTCCAGGGGCTCCAGGAGGGACACGATGCCCCCCCCATGAGGTTTTACCCATCCCATTCCCCTGCACCCCCCCAGGGGGGTTCTGGCCCCACAGTCCCTGCCCTGGTGTCCAACACCCCACGGGAGAGAGGTGGGAGCAGCTCCAGCCGATGGATTTTCCAGGATTCCAGGAGGGCTCCTATGCTTCCCTCCCCCCGAGGTCCCTGGGGAGCACAGGGGGGACACAGGGAAAAGCAACTGGGTGTCTCTGGCGTGTGCCTGGAGCTGTTCCAGAGGAGGAGCACGGCTGGGACGTGCATCTTGGCATCTTCTGGGAATGTCTGATGGGAATGTTGCTGTTGGACCACGGGAAATGGGGCTGTTCCTCTCTCCCAGAGGACTCCCTGGTGTGCTGGTGTCCTGTCTCCAGCCCCAGCTCGTGGAGGAGCTCAGCTGGGCAAAGCTGGAGGAGATTTTGGTTGTCCCCAAGTGTTTGGAGCCGATGGAAAACATGGAGAGCTTTTTACAAGGGCCTGGAGCAACAGGACAAGGGGAAATGCTTCCCACTGCCAGGGGGCAGGGATAGATGGGATATTGGGAAGGAATTCCTCCCTGGGAAGGTGGGGAGGGGCTGGGATGGAATTCCCAGAGAAGCTGTGGCTGTCCCTGGATCCCTGGGAGTGTCCAAGGCCAGGTTGGAGCAGCCTGGGACAGTGGGAGGTGTCCCTGCCCATGGCAGGGGGTGGCACTGGATGGGCTTTAAGGTCCCTCCCAGCCCAAACCTTTCCAGGATTCCAACAGCAGCACTGGGGTGACTGTGGGACCTGGTGGAGCTGCTCCAGCTGGGAATCCTGCAGCTGGGGAGAGCGTGGGAGTGTCCCCCAGGAGCAGAGCTGCTCCCCAGCAGCTCAGGGCCCGTGTCCAGGGCAGGGATCCCCCGGCAGGAGATGCCCCTGGAGAAGGTTCTGGAGATCCCATTTGCACCTGCCAGGCTGGGAAACAGGGACGTGCCAGCAGGAGGAATTCCTGAAAAATCCCATCTCTCAGCCCCAAATGGTGTTTATTGAGGTGGTGGGTGGCTCTGGGGGGTGGCACCAGGTCAGGCCAACACTCAGAGTTTGTCCCCACTGTTGGACCCCCCCTGGTTCCTGCAGACTCCGAGGGGAGGGCTCCTAAAAAGCATCATTTGGGGGAATTGATAGATTAAAATTCTGGTTTCTAAAACTAAGGAGCTGCTTCCCAAAGAGGCATAGGGCTCCCAAGACAATTCCTCGAGTCCCAAGACAACTCGTGTCATATCCAGGAAGGAGGCAGAGGGTCCGTTCACCCCCAGGAGACACTTCCCTTGAATTATAACCCCAAAAACAATCCCCAGGTATTTAAAAATGCTGCTGATTTCATCAGGATCCTGTTTGGGGAAGGAAGGCCTGGAGAGAGGAGAATTGTTCCATCTGTTTTATTTTTCCCAGACCCCAAACCACTTCATTTATGGATTTATTTCCTTATTTCCCCCCCTCTGCAGCGTTGGGTCCCACTTTGGGTTGGAAATCCGTCGAGTGACTCTTCAGAAGAGCCTGAAGGGACATTTTCTGAGGAGTTTTCTTCTGCAGAAATGGGGAAATCTGGATTTTCCCTTGGTATCTTTTGGCTTCCTTTGAGGATATCAGTGAAATCCCGTTTTTCTGTTGTCAGGGTGTTGAGTTTCTGAACTCTCTGTTATCTGCTCAGGAAAGGTGTTGCTCATCCAGGGGGGAAAATCTGTATTCTTTTGTATTTCCTGCTGCACTCGGGAGATTACAGGTATCCCAAGGAATTTAGAGCAACTCAGGTCACCTGCAAGGGGGAAAAATCCTCCCTGGAGAGAAGATAATCAGACCTTGAGCTTTTTTTTTCCCTCTGTGCTCAGCCTTTATATATTTTTTTATGAGATACATTTATTTTTTTTTTCCTTTTGAAAAAAAATAATCACAGGGGGTTTTTTTGAGGGTTTTGGCTTTGCTTGGGAAGCAGCTCCCGGGGGGGGGTGTTGTACCATCAAGAGCAACTTTGGCCCATTGATCATTATCCAAAATTAAATAAAACGAGATTCTCTCCTTTTTAGGACTCTTCTTTACTATGGATTTGGGATTTCTTGATGTTTATTGATGATTTGGGGGATGAATCAATGGGAATAAGGAGGGAAAATGGGGCATTTCTTGCCCTGCTGGTGGTTCTGACACAATTTGTCCCAAGACAATGGATGTTAAATTGAGCTTTGCTCCTCCTCAGAGTTCCATGGGGTTGATGAACCAGTGGATTCCAGGAAAACCACGTTACTGGGGTGACTGGGGCAGGAATGAGCCTCTGGATGATGTTATTTGGGATCAAAACCATCCATGTTGTGCTTGGAGGAAGGAATTCTGGGGAGCAACCCCAGGACTGAACATGATGCTTGACCCCAAAATCACATCCCTGCTTGGGCTCATCCTCGAGGGAACGAAGGGATTCCTGGGGGAATTCAGGCTGACCCCAAAAATGGGATTTTTCAGGTGAAACTGCCCTGAATTCCTGCTTTTTAGCCCCAAAATATTCAATGGGCTGCCTCTTCTCTGCTCTGGGGATGGAGCTCCGGGATGTTGGGCTCCTTTGGGAGGAGTCCAGGAAAGCGTTGTGGGATTTTACCTGGAAATAGCCAAAATAACCCGGAAAAAGTCAAAATAACCCAGACACAGCCAAAATAACCCAGAAACAGCCAAAATAACCTGGATAATCCCAACCCTGGCCATGGTATTGGGTTCATGCATCCGAGGAGGCTCCTGGAAGCTTCCAGAAAGGCTTTTTTTTTTGGTAATTCCTCCTGAATCCATGTGGAAAATGGGTTGTGTGAGGCTCAGCTGCTGGGAATTTGGGGTGGGTTGCATTTTTGGCATTAAAAACACCCCAGTTTATGGCTGGGGGGGGATGGACACGTTGGGATTTTGGCTCCGAGGGCCAAGAGCCTGTTCCCGTGTCCTTCCTGGCACTCCCTTGACCAAATCTCCAACACTTCCTAAAAACTAAAAACTGGATTTTTAGTCTGCAAAGGCCCTTCCAGGCTCATCCCAGGGAATTATTGCCTTCCTGGGAGATAAAGATCAGGAGCCAAACGCTGGAATGTGGTTGATGAAAGGCAGCAGGAAGCAATGGGAATGCGGGAAATCGGGATGCAAGGGGGATGATCCCAATCCTGCCACTCCTGAGCTGCTCCAGCACCTCCAGCTCCTCCTTATTCCTCAAAATTGGCCAAAGACGGGAAAAAGGTGCTAATTGGGAGCTTGATTCCGGTGATCCATCTTCCTGTGGATTGCCGGGGAGGGACTGGTGGGAAATCAAGACTAAAAGGCTCCCAAATGACTCCACAGATGTTCAGATCAGAATTCCATCAGTATTCCCACTTTTCGGCCAGGCTGGAAATGGGATGATCTACAGCCTGTGGTTCCTGAACCTCCTCAGCATCACCTTGGAATTCCAGGAGCGTGGAGGGGATGGAGGGGGAAGGGTGAGGGCCTCAAACTTAAGGAAAAAAGGGAAAAAAAAAATCTCCATTTAAGGATTTATTTTTATTTTTCCAGGGACCTGTGTTTAAAATGGAAAACCTGGGGGTTGTTTTTCCCCAGGAAAATTAAAAACAAGGCACGAGGGGAGAAGGGAAGTGAGAAATGGATGAAACCAATGGATAAAACCAATGGTGAAAACCAATGGATAAATGCACTGAGTGAAAGGATCATGTTTGAGAACTTTCCAATATTCTGAGTTTCTGGGGATTATATTTATCAAATATTCCCCCTCTAATTCTTAGGGAAGTGTTTATCAATATCCTATGGAAAAACCTCATCCCTTATCTTTAGCTGGCTTTAGGAAGCAGAAACCAATAGTGTTTCATGCCATGAGGACTCATTTCCCCCAAAATTTGGATTAAATTTGGATTAAATTTGGATTAAACATCACATTTACACCACTCTATTAATTTCTCTCCATCCCATGTGTTTCCTTCACTTCTTAAATTCTTTGATCCCAAAATTTAGATTAAATTTGGATGAAACACAACATTTACACCACCCCACTGATTTCTCTCCATCCCATGTATTTTCCTCCCTTTTAAAATCCTTTTACCCCATTAAAGAGGAAGTTGAACCTTTATTTATAGGCTTTACCAGGGCTGGATATGTTTGAATCCCTTCAATGCCTTAAAATGTGATTTTTTTTTACCCTTTTTTTGCTGCTTTCCCATTCCTAAAAATAACATGCCAGAGCAGAAATTGGGGGGAAATTGGAAAAATCAGGAAAAATCTCTGCATGGTGGTTGATTACAGCCAATTCCAAGCTCCCAGCCATGGGGGAACAGTGGGAATTTGGGGGAAAATGGGATTTTTTAAAGACTGAAGGATCTTTTTTTTTTGCTTTTCCAGCCCCTTTTTTGCAGTGAAAGGAGGGAAAGTCCCCTGGTGACAATTTCTGAGGCGGGATCAGCAACAACGGGAGCAAAAGGAGCTGGAATAAATCCTGTAGGGAATTTAAAGCAGCCTGGAGGAGACAGGAAGGGTCAAGGAGGGGAGGAAAAGGCCCTTCCTGGATTTCAACCTGGAATTAATGAATTCCCAAGAAGTGCAAAGGGAGGGAAAGATAAAGGGAATTTTGCTCTCTGAAATCCAGGTTTTCCTCCCCGAATCCACTGGTTTTCTCTTGGGGACTCTCCACTGACTTCCCTGAAAACCCTGGGGTGGGTTTGGGTTCCCAAAGTGGCGCTTTGGCTTTGGAAAGGAGGCTCTTTGGGCTGGAAAAGCAGCTTCCTGGGGTTGAAAAGCAGAGTTTGGGGTTCCAAAAGAGGCTTTGGGGGTTTGGAAAGAAGATTTTTGACTTCGGAAAGAGACTTTCTGGAGTTTGGAAAGAGGCTTTCAAGGTTTGAAGGGCAGTTTTTGGGTTCAGAAAGAGGTTTTTTGTGTTGGAAGAGCAGCTTTTTGGGTTCAGAAAGAGGTTTTTTGGGCTCAGAGCCCCTTTTTTCAGCTCCTGGGTGGGGGGGGTGATGCAGCCTCCCCTTGGGGAGCAGAGAAGCAGCTTCCCTGGAACCCACAGAGTTTTGGGGGCTGTTCCTCATCCAATCCTGGTGGGATCCTGTTTTTAGGGGCTGAATTCCAGCTGAGCTTGGCCCCTCCTTCCCCTTCCCCCGGGAATTTTGGCTGCCTGTGGGTGCAGGGGGTGGGTTCATCCCTCCCAGGACTCTTCTCCTCCCTCGTTTTTTATTTATAGGGATCTTCTGGGGGCTGGAAAAACCGGAATGTGGTGGGATTATGTAACAGCTCGTGTGCCAAAGTGCCTGGGAAGGTGGGAATTGCTTCCCCCACCAGGGACAGGGAACTGCCGTGGGGGTGGGAAGCTCCTCAGCGTGCAGGGAGCAGCTGGAATGCTGCAGGCAGGATTTGGGGGAGATTTCTGCCAGTTTAGGGCACGGGGTGGGGTAGGGTTGGCTTTGCCCAGCGTGGGATGATCCATCTGGATCTGTCCCCAGCCAGGCAAAAGGGAGGGATGGGATGGCAAAGCAGGAGAGGGGGAGTTTTGCTGGAAGTGGGAGGGATTTGGGGGTTTTGGGGAGAGCAGAGCAGCAGAGCTGGGCTGGGTGACAACAGCACTGGGGTGTCCATGAGGCCACCAAGGGCAGGATCCTCTCCCTCCTTTAGTGAACCTGAGGACAGTGGAGCTGGAGCCGTGCAGGGATGAGGTTCCTGCAGGCTCAGCACCCCCAGGGATTGGGATTTGGGCTCCCTGGGCTTTGGGGCTCCAGGTTTTCCCGAGCCAAGCCCTTGGCAGCTGCTGCTGTTCCGCCAGGAGCAAAGGGCAGATCCCGAGGGAGCAGCGAGCCCTGACCCCTCCATCCCACGGATGGGGATGCAGAGGGCAGGGAATGGGAAGATTTCCAAGCTTGGAAGAGTTCTGTCCACCCCCTGGGGGCTGGAGTTTGTTCTCCAGAGCTGAGGGATCCATGGGCTGATCCCAAGTGGAGCATTAATGCGTTAACAACCCTCCCAGTGGGAATTCCTGTGGATGTGACCAGCATCCAGTGGGATCCAGCACCACTTCCCATCCTGCCTGCACCCCATCCCTGCCTGCTTTCAGATATCCAAGCCCAAATTCCCTCTAATTCCATGTTCCCATGCAGTTTTGGAGATATTCCTTGACTTTTGGAGGTCTCCCACATTCCCACTGAGGATTTTCTCTCCCTCCATGTTGGGATGTGTGGGAAAGCTATTAATGCATCAGCAGCCGCTCTGATGGGAATTCCCATGGATGTGACCAGCATCCAGTGGGATCCAGCACTGCTTCCCATCCCACCTGCACCCCATCCCTGCCTGCCTTCAGATATCCAGGCCCAAACTCCCTCTAATTCCATGTTCCCATGCATTTTTCAGGTATTCCTGGATTTTGGGGGGATTTTCTCTCCCTCCCTGGGGGGTTCTGTGCAAACCCCATTTATTGGAGGCCTTTCCCCCCCTTGCCGGGCTAATTAGGGAATTAACACCTGATGGATCCATAAAAAGCTTCTCCAAACCTGAGCCAATTTCCAGCAGAGCCGTTCATTTGTCCCGTGTCTGCCTCGGGCACTCCCTCCCCACCTTCCCTTCTCGGGCAGAGCCACAGGGGGCTGAGGGGCCTCGCAGGAATTCCCTGTTGATCCATCTCCTTTCAGCAAGAGCTCCCAGGATGTTCCAGGCTGGGGATGGGGATGAGGACACGGGGCCAAATCACTCCTGGGGGTGACTCTGGGGACTCCAGAGGGGGAAGGCAACAAGGCCCAGGAGCAGCAGGAGGGGCTGGAGCTCCCGAATTCCTCGGGGGATGGTTTGCAGGAAATATTTCCGGGGCAGAGAGGGAGAAACTCCGGGAGATGCTTCAAATCCATGGGTACCTGAGTGTTGGTGAGGCTGGTGCAGCACCCAGAGCAAAGCTGGTTGAACTGGGATGGGGGAATCTCTCTCCCAGGGAGCAGGGAATGGGCTGGGAAGGATGGAGAGGGTGGAGTGAGACTGGAAGGGCAAAAAGGAGGATAAATTAGGGAAAGAAAAGGTCACAGCTGGTGGTGCTTGGGCTGACCATAAAAACCCCACTGCATGGAATGCACGGGGTGATGTTTTGGGGGCAAGGGGGACAGGGAGTGTCCTTGCAACCCCCCTTTTTGAGGGAATGTCCCCCCAGTCCAGTTCTCCCTCTGCTGTTCCTGGTTTGCTGGCGCAGGGTTGGGTGGCAGGGGAGCGATCCTGAGTCACGGGGAGCTCATGGTGTGCTGGGGGCCACGGGCTGTGTGGGGGAGAGCAGCTAAATCCGGCTGGGAATGACTCACAGCACGAGGCATTTGCTCAGCACCTCGCAGAAGTTTCCCTGCTCGGAGTTCCCAGAGTTCCGGAGGGGGACGAAGGTGCCAGTGGCCTCCGAAGGGATGGATTCGGGCTGGCTGTGCTTCCAACCCTGTGGAAAGCTGGGGAATCTGGGGGTTGGGTTCCTCTGTTTGGGGTTTTTTTCCTGATTATTTGACTTTATTGGGAAGTTTCTCAGAGCTGGAAACGAGCCCCGAGCTGGGCAGTGACACCATGGGCAGGGGTGGCCAAGGAGGAGGCCACGACCCTCAGCACCAACCCAAATGACCCCCAGCACTGCAAAGCCTGGCTCAGGGGAGTGCCCAGCTCCCAGACTAATGTCCTTTCCCTATTGCAGTGACATGGGCAGTTGGATATTATGGGTGTAATTATTGCCAGATGAAATATTATGGGAGCAATTATTGAGAAATGAAATATTATTCCAGCGGGAATTGGGTGGGAAAAGCCCAGCTCAGCCCGCCCAGAGGGGAGGTGGGAGCTCCGCCCCTGGGAACAGCCAAGGCCGGGTGGGAGGGGGCTCCAAACAACCCGATGGCACCAAAGATGTCCCTGATCACGCCAGGGGGTTGGACTGGATGACCTTTAAAGGTCCCTTCCAGCTCAGATTATTCCGTGATCTCTGGTTTTATGACCCGTCTGGGCTGGGCGAGATGAGAAATGGGAAGCCTGAAGCAGCACTAAGGGAGAGAGGAGTTTCTGCTGGATATTTGGATTTTCCTGGCAATGCTGGTGCCCAGCCCTGCCCTCTCCCCGGGGAGGAAGGGAGCAGTTTTCCAACAACAAGGAAAACAGGACGCTTTTGTGCCTGGGCCTTTCTTTTCCTTGGCTGCCGGAGGATTTACCAATTAAACGGTTGTTTAAGGGCCCTAAACCCACTAATCAGATGTGCCAAAAGCCTTAATGAGAGTTTTTCACTTCCCTTCCTCTTTGTTTTATTAATTTATTTTTTTTTGGCACGTTTAAAGGTTCATTAAAGATTTACAAAGGATGGCAACCAGCTTCCCGAGCCACATTCCTCTCCCCAAAATAACTGTGCCGGCGGCTGCTGCCCAGCCTTTGCCACCACCCCTCACCAACCCTCCCACTGCTGCACTGGTGGGAACTGGGGAGGGGTGGCTTTTCCCTGGGGAGCATTTTGCCTCTCCCCTCTTTCATTTTCCCTTTTTTTAAGCCCGTTTTGGGCTTTTCCCCCTCCTTTTTGTCTTTGCTTTTGTGCAGAGGTTGCAGCAAACCCTGAGGAAAAGGGGGTTTTGGAGCACGTTGGGTTGGCTCCATCCTTGACCTCCAGGTTCCTCCTGGGTTTCTTCTGCTCTCGTTCCAGCTCCTCTCGCTGTTTCCAAGCTTGGAGGCTGAACCTCTCCCCCAAGAGCAGGAGCCCTGGGAGGGGAGCAGATGGCTGAGGAGGAGAGTCGTGGGCAGGAGGATGAAACGATCACGGGCGTCTTCGCGACGCTCCTCTCCTCAAGGTCGTGCTGCTGGGGCTGTGCATCCCCCAGCTCACCTTGCTGCAGATTCTTCCCCTCAGCCACCCGGGTTTTGGGGTATTTAACGAAGATTTTGTGCTTTTAAATGCGCCAACAAACCATCAAAGCTCCCCCGAGGTGTTTTGCAGCCTCGTCCCGACTCCTCCGGGGACGCTGCTCCAAGCAGAGCCCTCCCCCCGTCCGTGGGCAGCGCTGCAGTGAGATCTCCTCCGTCAGCTGGAGCAAACCTGCACATTCCAGGATGGCAGAGCTTCTCCTGGGACTGCAGTTCCATGTTTTGACCAGCTGGAACTGCCGGGTGTCACCGCGCTGTTGTGTCATCCGAGCGCGGGGGCGTCGCCGAGATCTCCACAAAATACCGGTTTCCAGTGGGGGGTTGGCTTTTGAAAGTTGGGTTTCTCTGCAGCAAGAGGGGATTTGCCCGTGGTTTGCTAAAAGGAACTCTTGCTTTTAGACCTGCCGCCAGCTGAGCACGGACACATTTTAATATCGAGGGGCAGAACCCGCGAGAACAGGCACAAAAATGCTGGGGAGCTTCCAGAAGAGACTTCTCAGCCACAAAACTTCCCCAGTCCTCTTCAGAGCTCCAACTCTGCTCTGGGATGAGCCTACTGCACATTTAATTCTCTCTCCACAGATCTCCGGGCGGCTTAAGACGCTTTAGTACGAGCGGCAAAGGCTGCTGGTGACACATGTAATTAAGTCTCCAGAACACCCTTCACCAGCAGAGATCAAAGCAATTTGCAAACTAAATGTGCGTCATTATCTCCACTTTACAGGGGAAACTGAGGCTTAGAGAGGGGAAATCTCCCGGCAGACAAAGGCTGGGAGGGAGGGAGGGGAAAACAGGATTCCCAAATCCCCCTTGTGCTGACGGGGTGAAACCGCCGAGCGCTCAAATCGCCGGTGAACGTTCGGTGGGCTCCGAGCGACGGAGGCTCCAACGGGGGGATGATTCAGCTTGAAGGAGCTGCACTGAGATGCAAACAGATTTTCCCCCCCCCAAAAATGACAGCTTGAAGCCTGACTTGCTGCGTGGGAAGTTATTCTAAGGAGCAAAGGCAGTTTTGTTCCAAGGAGCCTCGTCCTGCGGGAACAAACTCACCCTGTCCTGGGTTTCGTGCTGCCAGGTGGGATGACCCAACCTGTTTGCATCCCCTGGGCTCTACGTCATCCCAAAATTCCTGCTTGCTGGTGTGGCATCTCCATAGGCCACGTCTCAGAGACAGCATGGAAATAACTGGGATGGGGAGGCCCTGGCACAGATTTCCCAGCAAAGTTGTGGCTGCCCCATCCCTGGAAGTGTCCAAGGCCAGGTGGGAAGGGGGTTGGAGCAACCTGTGCTAGTGGAGGGTGGAGGGGGCTGGAACTGGATGAGCTTTAAGGTCCTTTCCAACCCAAACCATTCTGGGATCTTATAAAATTTAGGATTCATTTACGTGTTGGTTTCTTCATGTCTTTCCATGACCAATAAAAGTGGATCAAGGCAGAGCTGTCCCAATTCCTTGCCCCTGTGAGGTGGTAACTCACTGCAGACAATATCTCCTGTTCTCCACCCTCGTTGGGCAGAGCTGGAGGCTTCCCTTGCCCACCCAGAGCTCTTTGTTTCCCAAAGCCCTCCAATGGTCCCCTCGATCTTCCTTCCCCGTAATTAAATTTTGCTTCGCAACCACTAAAAAGAAAAAAGAAAGAAATAAAAAAAAGCCTCCTGACAACCAGTGAAAAATAATTAGCAGCACATTGTGTCATTAAACACTAGACTTTAATTAAATTGCATCGAGATAACTGCCTCTAACGACTGGAAGTCTGGAGCTTCAAGACAGCCAAGCACTCACAGAAAGGAGAAAAAGACCTCATAAAATAGACACGAGGCCAGTCCTTTCCTCTGGCTGGTGAAGCACCTGCCTAAGTAGGGCATCACAGCTCATCTTCCACCTAAAAATAGCTTATTACTCCTCTTCCTCCCCTGCTTTCCATCTCTTTGGAGCTAAAGGGTGTTTGTGGGTTTGGGTTCCATCCTGGGAGGAGATGCTGCTCTCCTCACGTTGGTCTCCCCGTGCTTGGCAACCTCTTTTTCGTCTTTGTGCCTTGGAAAAGACGTTTCCCTCGGGATGTGGAGTGGCTGGACCTGGACCAGCCATGAGAGCAGCTCAGGGGAGGTCACCCCTGGGCCGTGGCAGCGTCCCGTGCCGGCGCAGGATCGGTGGTGGTGCTGTGGTGGGTTGGCTGCAGGGAGAGCTCCTTATCCAGGCCACCATGTCCTGTTGTTTGCCCCTGTTCTTGAGGGATTTGAACTTCTCTGGAGGGGTTGGAACTCTCAAACAGACCCGTTTTCAAGGTCATTTTGGGTCTACCCGTGTCTCCAAGCTCCTTTCCAGGCAGGTGGTGGCTTTCCTACCTCCTGAAGTCTCTGCTTGGTGAGTGTGGGTTGAGTTCACACCACTCATGAACTTCTCAGGGTGTCTGTGCATGTTTAGTGGGTGAAAAGGTGGCAGTTGGATTAATAATGAGGGGGACAAGGTGCTGCAAGGTTTGCACCTGCTTTTGGAGCAGCAGGGTGGCCCATTTTTCAGTGTCATCTCCCTGCCCTATAACTGCAGTCACGTCCCCCCGTTGCTGGCCCACCCTGGCATCTCACACTGACTCCCCCCAGCGCGGGCACGGCGCAGAAACTTCTTCCACATAAAAATTTAATTAGTACTTTCTCGCATCTCGCTGCCAGACCTATAAAAAGAGGCTTATCAGGAGCGATAAGCTCCGGGAATCGCTCTGGAGCTCGTGCACGGAGCCGGAATGAGAAGGGGCAGCTCCTTCCGTGGCCTTTTTCCAACCGCCTTCTCCTGGCAGTGTTACAGCCAAGCACTTTGATGCAAATTCCCAAGGTTTTGGGTTTGGGTTGAGGTTTTTTTCCCTTCTATATGAAGTAAATATCATTAAAATTCAACTGCTCGTCTCTCGCTTTTCCCTCCGTCCTTCATCCTCACCTCTTCCAGCTGCAGAAACATTTCCCTTTCCTTGCTCCTTCAGCTGGAAATTCTCTCGGGAGCAGGTTTGCTTTGAAGGGATCCCATTGCTGGTGTGAAGGAGTAGAAACAAGCCGGGTCAGATGTTGCTGGTGACTCTTTGCTCGTCGTTGTGTCGCAGCATCCCCGGGAGGTGCCCGTGGAGAGCAGACGTCCAACCGAGCCTCCAAAGAGCTCATAAACAGGGAAAGCAAAAGGAACACGAGGAGCTCCTCGCTAACAGTCAGTTTTCTGCAGATTCCTCAAGGTCCTTTTGCTCCTCATAAAGCTGCCCGTGACAGCCCGAGGTCGTGTCTCCGAAGGAACCCGTCGTGTGCCGGGCAGGGCTGCGGATGTGCCTGGAATTGAGGAGCCGCCGAGCACGGTACTCACTGCAAAACCACTCCAGGAGGGCAAGGTCTCCTCTGAAAGGCTCAAAAACACCTTAAAAGGCAGCAATTTCTCCTGCAGAGCACCTGGCTCCCATCCTACCCCCTCCTGGCTGTTCCCCAGGGGAGCCGGGCCCTGCTCTTTCCCTTTTGCCTCCTCGTCAGGCTTGGCTTTGATTTATTAGTGCTGGGTTTGCTCCAAAGGCCTGAGAAACGTGGTGCTCCAGCTCCTGTTTCACCGAGGCCAGGGGAGGACTGAAAGCCCCCAAATCATTGTTCATTATATTTATTGTTTTCTGAAATAACTTTTATGAAAAATGGCTTTTTTTTTTTCCCTTTTGCTCCACAAAAACATAAATGCTGCCTGTTCCTCTGGTTAGAGGGGAGGTGAACAGGACCTGGCTGCTCCTCTGCCTTATTTGAGGTCAATTCCATACATTTTCACTCCCAAAATTTGGCTGCCAACAGCTTGAGCTGTGCAGCCAATCCACCAAAGCCCTCCTGCCTTGACAGGCCCATCATTCCTGGACAAGTCGGGCTCATTTTTAAGGTCATTTTTAGGCTCCTCAATGTGTGTGACACAAAATGTGGCTCCTCTCCCATTGGTGGTGGCTCCAAAGCAGGGATGTGTTTCCATCCCTGTGGAAGCATCGCTGGTTCTCTGGTTTTCTAGAGGATTTGGGGGCCTGGGGGGGATTTGTTCCCATGGGATCAATCCGGCCCCAGCAGGGATGGGCCATCTGGGAGGGCCAACTGCCTTGGTGGGAGCATTTTCTGACCCAAATCCGGTGATTCAAAGGGCAAAAATACTGAGCATTGTCACTATTCCCAGTGTTGGAGGGAATAACTCTGTAAATTGATGGTCTGGCTTCAAATCTGAGTTGTTCTCCTACTCCTGCCCTCCATGGGGATGCCGATTTTCCTTGGCTTTGGAAGGGTTTGGGTGAAAAACAGGGAAAAACTGCACTGTGCTCAAGAGCATTGAGCGATAAAGACACCAAGGTACTTCCCTGCCTGTTTCCACCTTGAGGGTTGCTCAGTGTTGTATTTATTTTGGCTGGTCAGGGGGAAAAATAGGGATTTATTCCTTGGGGGAAGCATTTGTAAAGTCTGCCTGTCTCGGAAAAACTCGTGTCTGAAGAGCAATGGGCAAAGATTGGAGTTATTTATACGAGAGCAGAGCCTGGGAGGAAGGATATTATGGACCTGGGAAATATAGGAGAGGGCAGAGATGAGGAATCAGGTGCTGGTGGCCCTGGAAGGGGGGTCAGAGCCTGAGAAATGCTGCAAAAACCCCCCAGGGAAAAACTGCCTTGATAAAAGGCAAGTTCCACACGTCTGGTCCATAATGAGATTATATATTGTGGATTGAGCTGTTTTGCAGCTCCCTCACATCTGCACCAGCGGGTGCTTTGGTGCAACGTATTGGATTTGTTTTCCAAGGAGAAAAACTTCCCTGTCGCCATCAGATGCATTTTTTCCCTCTATTTCCAGGCAAACTTCAGCTCTGCTTTATTCAGCTCTTCTCCAGGTCTGTGGTGGGGGCTGGATTTGGTGCTTAACTACAGCCTGTGCACGTCCCTCACCTGCCCGAGGAGAGGCAGGGAGCGATTTGCATGTTTATTAAATATCTTGGAGCAGATCCACGAGCCTCGTCTCCCTCCCAGCGCTGGGAGGGGAAAACCCAGCTCAGAGGAGGCGTTAAAAAATATTGAAGTTCAAACACACAGAGGGGCTCGAGGAGTCTGCAGCTCGATTTTCTCCGTTATTTCCCTCCTTCTCCTCAACCTGGAGCAGTGAAACCATCCCGGGGCTCCCCCAGGAGCTGGAGCTGGCGGAGCCGAGCACTGCAGAACACGCTGCAGGTCCTGCTTTTGAGCTCCAAACACCTGTGCTGTGCTCCAAACGTGGTGTTTAACACGACCTTAATGAAGGAACAGGGCACCTGTGGGGATGGGATGAGAGCAGGAGTGATCCCACTGGATTTTCCACAGCTGCCACACGGATGTTTTCCAGCCGAGCTCATCCTCCAGCTGCTGTCGCAGCTGCCCCGGGCGAAGGGGATGGGAACCCCCGGGTGGGAGGGTTGGGGTTGGTTTGGACAGTTCCCATCTCCTGGTGCAGATGAACCGCTGGCTCCTCTCGGCTTTGCTCCAAACTCTCCTATTTTCAGTTTTGCTCCAGCCTTGGGATGCAACAATTTGTTCCGTGAGGTACCAGCGGGTCCAAGGCAGGGCTGTTGGACAGCTTGTTTTAACCCATTTTCCCCAAGGAATGCCATTTTTAGAGACTCTTTCCAATCCTTCCTTGTGCCCCAAACCTGAAATCTGGGTCCTGCTTGGTCCCTCATCTCAAACCCCCCATTTTCAGGCTTTTGAGCTTTCCCTCCCCCATCTCTTCCCCCTGGGAAAACACACACTGAAGTGATGCCACAACTCCCATCACGAGCTCGTCTTCCTCGCCTGGATGTGGAGGAATTGACCTACATGTCTCCGATTTGGGTCAAACACGAGGTTTTTTTGCTCTCCTGCTTCAGCAGCACTCACTGACCTGGCTGCTGAGAGCACTTGCATAATTCACCTTCTTTTTCCCCAAGACTGAAAGCAAATACAGGGGGAAAAAAGCCCACAAACAAGCAAATCCCATTTACACCTTTGGGAAGGAGCCTCAAACGTGTGGAAATAAATGGAAAACTCGGCTGGAAACTTCCCAGGTGCCCAAATTTTGTTTGCGTTGCCCGTTCTCTGGGTTCCTGGCTGGGTGATGGACAGTGCTGTGCGTCAGGATGTGGAGCAGAAAACACTCTCCTCCGAGCTGGATGGATGTTCCTCGCTCCACAAAACATTTGATGTGCCCAAGGTGATACAGACATTCTAAAAGCTCCCTGGACAATATGTAAAAAATTTATAGTTGCTTCAAAGCCGAAGATTTATGGGCTGGGGAGGCAAAGCTGAGTGAAAGGAAAGCGGATATGGGGACGCTGGAAGCGAGGGAGGAGGAGGAGGAGAAAGGGTGGGACGATGCAGCTGGTGCAGGTTTGTCCTGGTGTTTGAATGCAGAGGGTGACTGGGAGCAGAGGGATTACGGTGAATTTGGGGTGAAAATGTGATTTCCCCCCCAGCCTGAGCGATGGGATCCATCCCTTGGGGCAGGGGGATGTTCTGCGGAGGGAAGCAGAGCTGGAGCGGGATGGGGGAGGATTCATGAGCAGGGCCGAGACGTGAAGGAGGTGACAGCTGTGAGGGCCGGGTGAGATGCTCCTGCAGGAGCGCGAACAGGCAGCGCTGCCCCCCCGGCACCTCTGTTTGCCCGGCCCCGGGCTCTGCTCGCTCCCGTGCAGGGGTGGGATGTGTGGAAGAGCCGCTCGCTCCGGTGCCGGAATCGCCCCGGGACGAACCCCCGCGCTGGAAATGCCGCTGCGAACGGAGCGGGGATGGATCGGCCTCGGACAGGGAGGGGGCGGCGGGAGCCACCCCCTCTGCCGCTCCTGCCGTGCCGGGGACACGGGCGGGGCCGCAGGGGACCTGTCTGCTCACATTTGGCTGCGTCCCGCTGAGCCCCGCCTTGGCTCTGCCCGAGGTTTAGGGCACGAGCGGAGGTCGAGAGAGGATGAAGAGCTGAAAATGCTCCTGCTCCCTCAGCAGCCGCCCTGATCCCTGATCCCTGATCCCTGATCCCTGATCCCTGATCTCTGCCTGGGGGGGGGAAGCACCGCCCAGGGCACGAACACCCCCCACCCCCGGGACACAACCCTTCATCCAGGGATTGTCCATAAAAAATCCTGTTCCATGTGGGTACAGCCAGGATGGGCCCGGGATCAACCTCCCAAATACACAGCAGGGAACCAGGCACAGGAAAGCCCTGAGAGCCCGTGGGAAGGGGACAGTGGTGCTGGACAGCAGGAAATGAACCCCTGAGATCCCCAGGGCAGGCTCTCCTGACCCTGAAAGGGAAAAGGCTCTGTGGAATATTGGGAAAAACAGCAGCGGGAAGGGAGGCAGTGAGATGGGAGGGAGGTCTGGGCACCCCCTGAGCCACCACTCGCTCCCTTTGCAAAGCAAGAGATGCTCCCAAAAATGTATTTGAGCCAAATATCTGAAAATCCCGATGCTTTTGGCCACGTGCAGCGTCCCTGGGCTGCTGAGGAGTTCCCCCTTGTCCATGGGATGGATGTGTCTGTCCATCTGCTGCTGCTGCTCCGGCTGGAAACACGTTGTCTGGGTTGGATTTGGGGCTGGCGGGATGTTTTTAGGATTTGTCCCACTGTGTGGAGCAGTAGCCAGGATTTTCTGGCTTCCCACTGAAAATTCCCCCTGTGGAAGTGGCCCTGAGCATCAAGATGAGGAGATTTCTGTTTTTAGCAGCTGCCAAGTGCCAGCTCTGCAGAGCCAGGCTGGGGCTTTGGGAAAGCTGAGAACCCACCATCCTTGCTCTCCATGAATCTCCACTCCAAAGGATGCTGAATCCACGCACTAGTCCCCAGACTTTATATTTTATCCCCAAATACCTCCATGTCAGCATTCAAACCCTTCTTCCAAGCAGAAACCAACCCCCTGGATCCATCCAAGGGCATCCTGCTCTCCTGGACCCCTCAGGGCACAGGGAGGATAAACTGCAGTTATTCCTCAGCCCCCAAATGACAGATATCCAGGTTTAAATCCCAAATCCACCTTTCTCATCCATGCAGCAGCTTTGACGCTCAGCTCTGTGACTCCTCTTTCTCTCCCATGACTCACCAGGCTTTGTTGTGAACGGGAAATATTATTTACCCCTTTTCCAGCTCTTCTCTGGGCTCCTCCATGCCCTGCCAGAGGCACCAGCCGAGAACAGGATCAGTCCCCAGCGGTAACTCCGCCAAAAATTCCCGTGGGAAGCTTTGCTAGCTCCGACCCAGCACCAGCTCCATCCTTTACCCTCCCAATTACATGGCAATGCATGTTCAAATTACAAATTTATTTATAGCCTCTATTTTTTCCTTCCCCCCTCCTGGTTCCCCAATTTTTTGCGGCTCATCCACCGTGACAAATCCAGGCTCGTAAAGCGGGTTGTTATGGCCTTATGGAAATCCACGGCAGCGCTGCAGCTTTATTCCCAGGCCTGACATTTGTCTCCCTGGATGTTTAACACGGTCTCGCTCAACACTTCGGATTTGTTCCAGTCACTAAAGCCGGTGACGAGCTCAGCTCAGGGACAGGGAATTCCCCCCTCTCCTCACTCCTCGTGATGGATTTGCTGGTGAACCCCCAGTGTTTGGTCACCAGGGGATGTCCCATCACAACCCTCTCATTCCTGGTTTGCTGGGGGGTGCTTGGTTGCAAACCCAGCGTTTGTTCAAGGAGAGATGCTCTGTTCCAAATTCCCTGGAATTTGCACAGGGAGGGATGCTCTGTTCCAAAATTCCTGGTGTTTGTTCACCAAAGTGATGCTTCCCCACAAACCCCCCTGGATTCCTTCAAGGAGGGATGTTCCATCACCACCACCCTCCCCATTTTTGGTTTGCTGGGGGGTGCTTGGTTGCAAGCCCAGTATTTTTTCAAGGAGAGATATTTCATTCCAAATTCCCTGGAATTTGGTTAAGGAGAGATGTTCCATCACAACCCCCCTCCAGTACTTGCTCACCAAGATGATGCTCCATCAACCCCTCCCCCAGGGGGGCTGAACTCCCTGGAATTTGTTCAAGGAGAGATGCTCTGTTCCAAATTCCCTGGAATTTGTT
>NW_020897752.1:611968-616125 GCF_003984885.1 Neopelma chrysocephalum | reverse complement strand
ATTTGTTCAAGGAGAGATGCTCTGTTCCAAATTCCCTGGAATTTGTTTAAGGAGATATGCTCTGTTCCAAAATTCCCAGGATTTGTTGACTAGGGTGATCCTCCACCACACCCCCCCAATCATCCCTTCAAGGAGGGATGTCCCATCCCAACCCCCCCATTTTTAATTTTGCTCCATTGCAAACTCCCAGTTTTTGGTTCCAGGGAGGGATCCTTTGTTCCAGATCCCCCGTTATGTGTCTGGGAGGATCCCTGCAAACCCCCTGTTATTCCCTCCATGGAGGGGCTGCTCCTCTGCAGCCCCCTCAGGATTCGTTGTTGGGGGTTCCCCACTGCAGCCCCCAGGGTGCTGCTCCATCCCGACACCCCCAGCATCAGTTCAAGGACAGAAACTCCACCACAACCCCCCATTTTTGCTGGTTGAGGGATTGTCCATCCCAAATCTCCCATGATTTTTTCCAAGGAGAAATGCTCTGTCTCGGAATCCCCATAACTTGGCCAACAGAGGGAGGGGCTGGTGTAAACCCCCCGTTCTTTGTCCAAGGGGAGAAGCTCCGGGTCAAACTCCCGGGGATTTGTTCCAGGATGGATTCTCCGTGTCAAACTCCCAGGGATTTGTTCCAGGATGGATTCTCCGTGTCAAACTCCCAGGGATTTGTTCCAGAATGGATTCTCCATGTCAAGCTCCTGGGTGTTTTTCCCAGGATGAATTCTCCGTGTCAAACTCCCGGGGTGTTTTTTCCAGGATGGATTCTCCATCACAACCCCCCATTATTTGTTCAAGGAGACATCCTCCACTCCAGCCCCTGTTATCCCTTTGCTGAGGGATGGCCCATCCCAAATCCCTGTGATTTGTTCAAGGACAGCTGCCCTGTTTCTCATTCCCAATTATTTGTCCAGCAGAGGGAAGTTCCTTTGCCAACTCCCTGGGTTTTTTTTTTTCTGGGCTGATGCCTTGTTGCAACTCCCCCTTTTTGTTCCCCAAGGTGATGCTCTGTTGCAATCCCACATTATTTGTTCACTGGAAGATCCCACAGAATCCCTGAGGTTGGAAAAGCCCTCCCAGCCCGTGGATCCCCCCTGTGCCCCATCCCCACCTTGTCCCCAGCCCAGAGCACTCAGTGCCACGGCCAGGCCTTCCTGGGACACCTCCAGGGCTGGGCACTCCAAACCTCCCTGGGCAGCCCCTGCCAAGGCCTGACCACCCTTTCCAGGGAGAAATTCCTCCTGCTGTCCAACCTGAGCCTCCCCTGGCACAGCTGGAGGCCGTTCCCTCTCCTCCTGTCCCTTGTTCCCTGGGAGCAGAGCCCGACCCCCCCCGGCTCCCCCCTCCTGTCAGGGGGTTGCAGAGCCAGAAGGTCCCCCCTGAGCCTCCTTTTCTCCAGGCTGAGCCCCCCCAGCTCCCTCAGCTGCTCCTGCTGCTCCAGCCCCTTCCCCAGCTCCGTTCCCTTCCCTGCACACGCTCCAGCCCCTCCGTGTCCTCCTTGTTCCTCAGGATGCTCAGGAATGTGCAGGGATCCCTCCCAGCTCTTCTTCCCAATCTCTGAGCTTTTGGGGCGGTTTTCTGGTGGAGCAGCGGGTTCTGCTCCAGGTTTGGTCACTGCAAGGAAAACCCACCTCGTGCTGAAAGATGGCTCATCCCAGATTTTCAAGGGATGGAGAGGGATGGAGACAAAGGGTTGAACACAGTGAGATCTGTGACATCCATCCGAGATGCCCCAAACCCACCAGATTTTGAGCATCACCTCCTGGTGTGTGTCCCCTCCCCTCACCCAAAACACAGAGGGATAATGGGGCCACTTCCTCCTTTATGGAGTAATTTCCTGTTTTTCTCCTCATCCCAAGGGGGGAAAAGCTCAAGTGAGTGTTCAGCAATTCCAGCATCAGGGAAAGACCCAAAAATTGTCACTTCATGGTTTTTTAACCCATTTTCAAGTCTGGGGGGTCCCAACTGGGCATTAGTGGGGTTTTTCAAACTGGGAATTTAGGGTGAAAAAGGGCAAAAAAGGAGCATTTTTGTCTGTATCCAGCATTGTTTGGTGGCACTCAGCTTGGAGAACGTGAGGATGGATGAACCCTCACCAGCCTAAGTGGGGAAAGAAAAGCCCCAAGGCTGAAGCTGAGCAGATTTCGAGGCTGTTTTACCCATTTATTTGCAAACAGTGTCATTTTAGTGCCAAAACAGGGCTGGGGAGAGGCTGGAGGATGGTGTTTTCCACCCCCTCTGCGAGGTGTGTGGGGAGGGAGGTGGGAGAAATGCCAGGGAAAGGGCTTCTGCAAGTTCTAATCTTATTTATATCCACCCCTGTGGTTGTCATCAGCCTATTTATACAGCTGCAAAGATGTCCTCAACATCTTAGATGTATGTATATATATATATAAAAATATATATATGGGCTCTTTTATATTTATACAGCTCCTGGGAGGATTCACCGAGCCCTGGGAGATGTTCCTGGAGGTGTTTGGAGGGTTTGGAGGCTGAGCTGAGCTGCTTTTGGGCTGAGCAGCCCATTAAAAAAGTGAAATATTTCCCTGCTGGTCGGACTGAAAGGGATTTTTTCCCCCCTTTCCAACTTGGAGATGCTGGAGGAGCAATAGGAGCATCCAGCAAAGCCCAGCCCCCAGGGACAGCAGAGCATTTTGGGGCTCAATTTGGGGGATGGAAAGAAAATGTGAAGGTTTCTGGCAAATCATGGGTTTTGTCTGAGATGTTTGGTCTCAAAAGCAGCTGAAATGGTTCATTTTGGGGCTTTGTTTGAGGTGGAAGTGAAGGGATTTGTGTAACAAAATGTTCTTCCAGCTGAACAACTGAAACCCTCCATTTGCAGCAGGGAAAGGCCACACTAATCCTTCCAAAATACTTCCAGCTTCCCAAAAAATGTGACATTCAACCCCAAAACCTTTCCCTGAGTGACCTACAGGCAGGAAATGCTGCAGAGTTTTAAAAAATGAGGGGTTTTCACTCCCCCAGACCTTCATTTTGGGGGGGAAAAGCAAACCCAGCCTCAGTATTCACTCAGGAGCTCGGGGGAGGACAGAGAGGGAACGTTTAGAGACTCATATTCTGAATTTTGCCCGTAGAAAAGGGATGCTTCTCCCTCTTGTGTGCCTGTATATTTAGTTATAGGATCCTATTTTGAGGCTTAGATGAATGAAATAGGGATTTTTAAAATATATTCACCACAGGCTTGGATTTATAATGATTATTCTAAATAATAATGGGATAATTCTGGCCCTAAACACCATCCTTGGGAATTAATCAACACACGGTGGAGCTGAGGCAAGAGGCTGAGTGAATAATAGCTTCATTTGGGCAGATTTGGGGATAAAAGCACATTTTTGCACATTTAGACCACGGGTTTGGGGGCTCTGGGGTTTGTTCCTGCCCTGCTGGGGTGTGTTAATTACGGTTCATTAATTACAGCCCGTTGATATCTTGATGATCCTCGTGGTTTTCCACCACTTGGCTCGTCGAGGAGGGAGAAAAGCATTGGAAAAATGGTTTTAATTCCCTCCTGCCTCACAGAGCTGGGATATTCCACGTTATCCATCCCCAGCAGGCTCAGCCAGGGACCAGCAGCGCTCCCTGATCCCCCCAAAATAACCGGGATGGGATGTTTGAACCAGGGAAATGGGGCTGTGGCTCCTGGGCTGAGAAAGGCTGGGGTTGGAATGCTGGGAAAGCTGCACATTGGGAATGGGGTGGTTTCATTTCCCCTTTATAAAACGGTTTCAATGGTGGAAAAACAGGTGGGAAAAGCCAGGCTTGGAAAAGTTGGGGGTTAAACCCAACCCATGGGGTCATCCCATGGGATGGGCTTGGGGGTTTGACTCCCAGTGTTTCTGTTTTTCATGGAAAACTGCCTGTGAGGAGAGAAATGGCAGATTTGCAGTCAGACTCCTGGGATTTGATTGAGTTTCCCCCCGGATTTTGAGCCATTGAGGGATGAGCTGGGATTTGGGAATGTGGGAGACGGTTTTCCACGGGGTGATCAACCAAGGATAACATTAATGGGAGAAAAGGATAATGTGGCTTTGAAAATGGGAAAGTGGGGATTTGCTGTCCAGGGTCTCCTCTCCCTCCCCATGGCTCTGCAAGAGGGATTGTGGGATGGAGCCAAGCCCTGGGATCACAGGGAATGCTGCTGCTGGTGGGAT
>NW_020897752.1:608933-611958 GCF_003984885.1 Neopelma chrysocephalum | reverse complement strand
ATGGAGCCAAGCCCTGGGATCACAGGGAATGCTGCTGCTGGTGGGATGGGTTGGGGTTGTTTGAGATGAGCCCCCTCTGTGCCATCCCCACCCCACAAATGAGCTCCTGATCCGAGCTCTGGGGAAGAGTTTTCCAGCCCCGGGAATGGGGCAGGATCTGGCCTCGGGGACCAGCTGAGATCCTGAGCTCAGGACATGGAATTCCCACCTAATTCAGGTTATTCCACCATTAATGGGGACTTTATTGCCCAGTTTGGGACTCTCTCCCCCAATTTGGGATTCACCTCATTTTGGGAGGTGCTGACCCAGCTGAGATCCTGAGCTCAGCACACAGAATTCCCACCTAACTCAGGTTATTCCAGGTTTAACGAGGACTTTATTGCCCAGTTTGGGACTTTATCATCCAGACTGGGATTTTTCCAACAATTTGAGGTTCACCCCGTTTTGGGGGTTGCTGAGTCCCCTCCGAGGGCGGGAGGAGCTCCTGCTGCTCTTTGCCTCTTCCCTCGTTAATCCTGATTACGGAGCCCTCATGACCAGCCTGATTTCCTCGCAGAAGCCTATCAGTCACGGAGCTGGAATGTGGGAAAGGCTAATGAGGAATCACATCCTCCCCGCGTTATTACCTGGCTAATTAGTGCCTGGGCTGATTTGGGAAAGGTCAGGAGAAAGGAACTGAGAAATTTTACCTTTTGGAGGCTGTTTTGGCCCAAATGAGCCTCGCTGAGGGCACATGGAGGAGACTCACACGCCACACACTGCCCTGGATCTGAGCTGCTCCCTAAGGATGGCACAGTTGGGACCTAGTTTTCCAGGCTGGATGGAGCCCTTGTGAGGATGGGAAGGACAGGAGGGCCACGGCTCTGTCTTAAAATAAGGATTTATTTTTTTAGGGATGCCTGGAGGGAACGATCCAGCAGGAGGGGGCCGGGGGAAAGCCCTTATTTGTTACAAACCCATAGAGTAATCATCCTTGTGGTGTGTTTGACCGGGGCAGGAGCATCGTTCCCTGCTGGCTCGGCTCATTCCCTCCCTTTCCAGGGGCCGGGAGCCCCGGGGCTGTCGCTGAGGAGCGTTACCAGCCGCTGGATTCACAGGGAATTAAAACGCAGGCGAAGCCCAAGCGAGCCCGACACCCTGCGCCAACAGCCCGGCGTTTATCCACCAATTTCCATCACTTACTGTCTCCTCCAATGTCCTGGGATCTCGCTGACGGCCCGCGAGCCTCCCCCCGCCTTTCCCCGCGCTCCAAGCCGGGATCTGGAGGCTGCCAGAGCCGCTTTGCCGCGGCACGACGAGCCCCGCTCCCAATATTCCCGGTTTTCCGTTCGTGCCTCTCCCGCCGGGTCACGGCTTTGTGCTCCGGGGGAAGGTTGTGCAGCCAAAAAGCGAAGCTGGAGCTGCAAAGGGCTCCAATTCGGGTTGGGGGGGGGTTGGTGTTTGTCCTTATTTATTTTGATTTTTTCCAGGAGACAGCGGAGACATTGAATCTCCTCCGGGGGGTAACAATTCCCCCTTCCCAAGCTGAAATCCTCCCCTCTTCAGGCATTTCACCCCGGGAAAGGGTGGGAAAAACAGCTCTGGAGGGCAATCTCACCCTGCAGCTCGCCGGGGGTGCTGAGTGATGGAGCTGATGGGGCTCTGGGGCTCGGCGAGGAGAGAGAAAATTCCCTCTCAGCGGAGGCATCCGGGAGCAGCGGCTGTTACCGGAGCTGACAGCACCATTTGGGCCGGTTAAGCTGCCACGGCGGCTTTAAAACAACAGCGGCGTGTTTAGCCTGGCTGAACTCGGGTTTACCTCCAGGTCAGCTACTCAGGAGTCGGCTTTTTTTCAGGATTTCCTGGGATACGGCCCTTCCAGGGCTGGCTCTTGCTCCTCCTGTCGGTTCTGGCCCCAGAAGGGGAAAGCAAAGGTGGTTTTTCTCGGGGGGTCTCTCAAATCCGCGAGCAAATAAAGGGAGATTTGATTTCCAGACGTCTCCATGCAACAACAAACCGGGGTTTTCCCAGTGGATTCGAGGCAGAGGGAGAAGGGAGAGAAAACCCAGCTCACCCCAAGGAATTCCAGCAGCTCCTGGATTGGATTGGATGTGTTTTTGCACTGACTGAAGCAGAGCCTGGTTGCTTTCAGGATTATTTAAGAAACAAACCTTAATCCCCCCGTTTTTATCGGGCTGCTATCGCTGGTTGGGCCAAAATCTCAGCACAGGGGCTGCTCCCCATCCCCTCCCCAGGGAAAACTCTTCTCCTAATGTTTCTTTCCCAAAGATAAGGCTCAAAAGAGGATGCTGGGTTGTTTTTTTTTTTGGGGGGGTGTGCCTGGGGGTGGTTTTGTGCAGCTGGAAATCAAGGGTTAAGCTGGGCTTTGGGGCTGTACGGAAAGGCTTTGGGGAGGCAGGGAGATCACACAGGACTGGGGGAAAATGGAGAGCGAGGGTAAAAAAGTGGATTTTGGTCAAGAAAGACATGTAGTTCTTCAGCAGTTCTGCTCTTGGCAAGCCCCAGGCCATCCCACTCCCACCTGGGCTCTTCCTAAACAATCCTGGCACCTTCCCTGTGCCCAGGAATTATTTAATTCTTGGGAGCTGGGGGACAACGAGGCTGTTTGCCAGGCAGGGCCGAGGAGGGTTTTGCATCCCTGCCAGGGTGGGATTTTGGGGGACACAGAACAGCTCCAGGGCTGGATCCTCCTGCTGGGGGCTCAGGGAGGAGGGAATTGCTGAAGGAAGGGGTGGGAGGAGGGAAAGTGCTGCCCCAGGGCTCCCTGAGGATCCCTGCTGAGGATCCCTGCTGCTTCCTCCTGCCCCCCAAATACCTGCCTGCATCCTGGCCCCTGCCTGCATCCCACATCCCTACTTAAATCCCTCTGCCCTGCCTGCATCCCACATCCCTGCCTGCATCCCACATCCCTGCCTGCACCTCCATCCCTGCCTGCATCCCACATCCCTCCCTGTACCCTACATCCCTGCCTGCACCTCCATCCCTGCCTGCATCCCACATCCCTGCCTGCATCCCACATCCCTGC
>NW_020897752.1:598112-608533 GCF_003984885.1 Neopelma chrysocephalum | reverse complement strand
CCCCCCCCTCATCCCTCCGTGAACCCTCCCCGCATCCCTCTCCCCGCATCCCCCTCCACTCCTCCCCCGCTCCCTCCCCCGTCCCTCCCCCCGCAGCCCCTCCCGAGGGCGGGCTCAGCGCGGGGGGGTTCGGGGGCGGCCCCGGCCCCGCTCGGCTCCCGCTGCTCTCAATCGGCTTTAGGGCGGCAGCGGCGGCGGCGCCGGCCCGGGGGGGACACGCGGAGCCGGCCCGAGCCCCCCGCCCGGCGCGATGCCCCCCTGCCCCCCGGGCACGGGGCTGGGGCACAGCTGAGCCCCCCATGGGCTGCCCCCCCCCCGCGGGCACCATGCGGACCGCGATCCCCCTGCCCCTCTCGCTGCTGCTCTGGGACCTCCTGGACCTGGCGCTGGGTGAGTGTCACCTCCCCCCCTCCGCGGGGACAGGGGACCCCCCCCGCCGCTGCGGGGATAACGGGGTGCCCACCCGCATCCCGGGAATCGAACGGTGGGGTGGGAGCTGCGCACCCCGCCCCGAGGCTCGGGGGGGGGGGGGGGGGGAAGGCCCCCCCTTGGACCCCGCACCCCTTGAGAGGAGCCTGGTTTGGGAGGGGGCGATGGGGAGCTAATGGGGCGCGCGGTCTGGACCCGTTATTGGGGCACCCCCCGACAGGGGACTGTGGGGGAGCCGTTAATGGGGCCCCATTGTCAGGGTCCTGGGTTTAAACCTATTAACAGGGTACCGATGTGGGACCCGTTAATGGGACACCCCCGACCCGGGTACTGGGTTTAACCCCATTGATGAGGCACCGGGGGGGGGGTCATTAATGGAGGACCCCCCGAGCGGGTCCAGGTTTTAAACCATGAACAGGGCACTGCTGCGGGAGCGTTTACGGGGGGGCCATTAAGGGGAGCCGTTCATAGGGCACCTGCCTTGGACCCGGGAATTGGGTGCGGGGGGACAGGGGAGGCGATGGGGGGATGCTCATCCCTCACCCCCCGTCCAGCAGCAAGGGGGGCACCCACGGCCCCCTTCCCTGCACCCACGGCCCCCTTCCCTGCTGCTCTGCCCGGGGGCTCCGGCTCCCGGTCTCAGCCCCGTTCCCCCATCCAGGGGGTCTGAGCTCTGGGGAGCCCCAGGAGCTGCAGCTTTTTGGGGGCTCGCAGCACCCAGAGCCAGCCCAGCTCCTGGGCGTGCGGGGGGGACCCCAAACCCGCGGGGGTACCCGGCAGGGAGAAGCAGCCCCCCAAATTCCTGCCGGCCGGGGGGGTTTGCGGCTGGCTGAGCTCCCAGATGAACATCTTGACTCCCCACCTCGCTCCACGGAGGTTTTAATAAGACACCCCCACACCCCAACCCCAAAAACGGGGCTCCCGGGAGGGGAAAATGAACAGGGAAGGAAACTTTCCCCTCTTCACCTCCCGGAGGCTGAGGGGGGGTCGTGCCATTTAATTTCTTGTGTATTTGAAGGCGATTTCCCTGCTGTTTCCCCCTCTGCCCCCCCAAATCCCCCGCCGTGGGGTCTCAGGTGGCTGCTCCTCACCGAGCCCGGCGAGCCCCGGCTGCTCCCGGGAAGCCGAGAGGCTTCGCCAGGCGCCGGGAGATGGAGGGACGAGCGGAGCCTGCTCCAGACCTCCTGTTTTTTTCCCTTTCTAATGTACTTTTTCCTCTCCGGAAAGCGCCGTCAGCTGCTGCAGGGCGCGGGGAGGGGGAGCGGCGGCTCTGCGGGGCCGAGCGGGCACAGCTCCACACAAAGGAGCCGATTCTTCCCCGGCATCGCGAGCGGCTCCAAAATCATCCCTCGGGGCTCCCGGGGCTGAGGTTACCCAGAGCCCGGCTCGGATTTGGCTGGCCCGGGGTCGGGAAGGCGCCGCGCGTTCCCCGCATCCCTCTTTGCCACCCCCCCCCGTGGGTTTCTGTGCTGCCAAAGCTGCGGCTGCCGCTCAAATCCCCCTCCCTGCTTTTCTCCGAGCATCCCGCCGGCATCGCCGAACGCACCGGCGGCAACAAAACCCCCTCGGGGCGGGGGGAACTTGTGCCAAATCCAGCCCTGTCCCCCTCCTGTCTCTCCTCTCCACCTCCACCGCGCTTTTAAGGTCATGGATAGATAATTTCCAAGGAACGACGCATCCCCCCGGCTTTTCCTCAGCACAAGCTGCCTGTCACTGGCTCGTGGATCATTTTTCCTCCCTCCCTCCTGTTTTTGTCACTGCAAATTGGGCGACTGCTCTTCTGCTGTCGGTTTGGGAGAGCGGCTGTGGCTCAGTCTGTGTGTGTGATGGGGATTTTTTGGGGAAAAAAAGAGATAAAAGTTGTTTTGTGGTGGGTCTGGAGCAGGTTGGGGATCCGGGGGGGCTGTGGGTTCCAAAGTGATGTGGGAGGAGGTGTCGGGAAGCGCTTGGGTTTGGACACCCACGAGCCAGGTCTGGGCTCTTAAAACCACACTGGAACTTTGCTGCTTCCCTGTATCCCGAGGATCGGCTGCGTTGAGTGTCTCCCACCTCCTTCCCCAGCGGAAAATGTGCCTGCCCACGGCAGGGCTTGGAATGAAATGATCTTTAAGGTCCCTTCCACTCAAACCGTTCTGGGATTCTGTGATTCTATCCCTCAGCAGAGAGATGCTCTTCCCAAAAAACCCCAGTTTGAGCTCTGTTTTTCCATGGAACACCTAAAAATCCAGGCAAAGCGCCGGCTTTGGGGGTGGGTTCCCCCATCCCGAGCCCTCCCGTGCTCTGGGCAGCAGGAGCTGCGGAGGCTGCTCCCGAAATTGGGTGTGCAGATGGCTTTGCCGTGGCTGACGGAATCCTTGGCTGGGGTTGCCGGCGCTGTGGTGGTGGGGGAGGACGTGCCCGCAGAGGTCCTTCCCCTCCCCATCCCGGCGCTTCCCTAATCAGGGATCCAACAGGATCCAGACGCGTCACCTGGGAAGGTTCAGGGGGGCAGATGCCCAACACGCCAATCCCACTGTTTATCCCTACAAGTGCATTTGCACGTCTCCAAAGCCCTTTTTTGGGGGAATTTTGCCCGGTTTTGTCGTCATCTGATTTCTGACCCGGCGCTGGTGGGCAGCTGCCCTCCCCATCCTGCATCCAGGAGGATCACGGGGATCCCAGTGCCGGCGTGAAGGAGAGCACCAGGGATCCACTGGAAGCACTTCCCATCCAGCAGAGCATCTGTGCCTCCCTGGGAAGCCTTTTGGGGTTTCCAGCCGTGGTTTCCATCCATCACCTTGTAATGAAAAGCCCTTTTATTAACCCGAGCGCAGCAGCGGCTGGATCCTTCCCGACGTGTTATCCGTCCCTCTGGGGAGCATCACTCCTTGTAATCCAGCTTTCCTCTTTTATAACAAGCTCAGTCTCTCCCCTTGGCCAAAAGAAAAGCTGCTGAGGACAAGGCTAAGTGGGTTAAGGAGCCGTCAGGAGGAACAAACGAGGACGTGCGGAGGAGGAGGCGAGTGGCTGGACCAGGGAGGACGACGGAGCCGCAGCCCCGGGGTCCCTGCCGGGTTTGGAAAAGCCCCATCTGGATTCCTGGCTGGCTGGAATCAGGGCTGGCTCATTAGGCAGCGCTCAGCTCGTCCCCTGAAATGCGGCCCCCATCAGCTGCTCCTCGGGGGTTGTTTTACGGGCGTGTAAAACCCGAGCTGTGTTTGCAAACACGGGAGGGAGGGAGGGAGGACCGGCGAGGTTCGAGCTCAGCGAGGTGTTTCTCTGCTCTTTATCCGAGTGAGTGGCTTTAGATTCTATTCCCCATCCCCCAGCACCTCCTCCCATGTGGAAAAAAGGGGAAAATTCCAATGTAGCTCCTTGTCTGGAGCTGTTTCTGGGCTTTGCAGGGACCTGCCCTCAGAGATATCCCTGAGCTGCTTCTCCAAGCTAAAAAAAACAGCCTGGAAAAAGCACTTTACACTTATGATTTTTATCAGCAAACTGAATTTCTCTCCCCTCTCCATTCCCAGGAACCCCCCTGAGGCTTTTCCTCACAAGGATTTTCCCAGTTTACATGTAACCTCTGGGGTGGCTCCTCTTTGCAACCTGGAAAAGCTCATTTTTTACCTTTTTTTTGAGGCAAATATTGATGTGTGGCTTTTACCAGGGAGATGGGAACCACCTGCTTGTGTCTCTTCTTTAAAGCAAAGAGAGGTTTGGTGGGAGTCATTTTCTGGGGGATGAGGGAAAAGGAGGAGCAGCCTCTGTGCCACGTGGGACCTTTAATTCATCTTTAATTCACCTGCACAACAGTGATCCAAAAATCCATCCCAAACTCCCACCATCCTTCCCCACTGATGCTGTTCCCCATCAAATCTCACTTTCAGCTTAAGGTCACCTTTCTTTTTGAGCCTTTCCCACTATTTCCATGGAAGGTGTGTTTCCAGGAGGCCCCTGCGTTGCTCTCCGGGTAAATCCGGGCCAGGCAGCCCCTTCCAGAGCTGCTCCTTGCTGTGCTAATTGCCCTGCCCCAATTAGCCCAATTTTCCTCTTCCCACCAGCTGCGTTTTGGAGCCGTTCAGAGCTGCCAGTTTGAATCCAGAGCTCTGTGAAAAGCTTTAACACCAGCGAGGATCTTCCCCCCCCCTTGTGCCTTTCCAGGCTAATAAGCATCTTTGGGATATGGAAATATTCCGGGTTTCGTTCCTCCCTGGAAAACCTCGTGTGTTAAACTGTGGCTGGGTCTTCAGTGTTTCCAAAGCTCCCCCAGGTCTGGGGATATTTACCCCCCAAATTCCCTTGGGATTATCAGCATCTCCCCAAACCAGGGCCAGGGATGCTGTAGGGTTTGGATTGGGGATGTTGGTCCCTGTGGTGTGGGATGAGGAGTCATGGGTCAGATCCTGGATGTGCTTCTGGGAGCCCTGAGCTGAGGAGCCCCTGCTCTGTGTGGGTGTTCCACATCACATGGCAGTGCCCTGTGCTGGATCTTGGAATGGTTTGGGTTGGAAGAGACCTCAAAGCCCATCCCATTCCACCCCTTGCCATGGGCAGGGACACCTTCCACCAGCCCAGGCTGCTCCAAGCCCCATCCAAGCTGGCCTTGGACACTTCCAGGGATGGGGCAGCCACAGCTTCTCTGGGCAACCTGGGCCAGGGCCTGCCCACCCTCCAGGGAAGGATTTCTCCCCAATAACGAACCTAAATTTCCCCTCTGGCAGTTTGAAGCCATTCCCCCTTGTCCTGGCACTCCAGGCCCTTGTAAAAAGTCTCTCTCCACTTTTCCTGTCACCTCCCTTCAGGTCCTGGGAAGCCACAGTCAGGTCACCCCAGAGCCTTCTCTTCTCCAGGCTGAACAATCCCAATTCTCTCAGCCTTTCCCCATCTCAGAGCTGCTCCATCCCTCTGATCCTCTTGGTGCCTCCTCTGGACTCTCTCCAGCAGCTCCACGTCCTCCCTGTGCTGTTCCCAGGGCTGGAGCAGCTCTGCAGGGGGGTCCCACCCGAGGGGCAGAGGGGCAGAATCCCCCTCTGCCCACGCTGGGGATCAGCCCCGGGCACAGAAGGGGCTCCTGGGCTGCCCGAGCACAGGGACAGGGAATGTCCCTGTCCAGCCTCTCCCCCTCCAGCACCCCCAGGTCCTTCTCCTGGGGCTGCTCCTGGTGTTCATCCCCTGGACTGATCCCGGGGATCCCTGACCCAGGAGCAGCACCTTGAGCTTGGTCTTGTTAAACCTCCTGAGGTTCCCAGGGGCTGTTCCTCGAGCCTCTCCAGGTCCAGGCTTCCCTGGTGCCTCCAAGCATTTCCAGGCAGGGTGTGCCCTGGCACTGCACCCAGGCTCGGGCACCAGGGCAGGGAATGCTGCTGCCTCCAGGACACGACGTTAACCAGGTTCCCACCAGCCTCTCCTTCCCAGGGAGATGTTCCAGGGCTTCACGTGCCCCCCATGGCTGATTTTTTCTGGTTATCGTTGCAGAAATGGTCTTTTCTCTCAGAAGCTCCTTGGCTGGGAATGTCTGACCGGCTCTCCCCGTGTGCTTTGGGATCTGCCGATGGAAAGCTCTCTGTGCTGTCGGGATAAGAGCAGGTTTTATTGAATCCAGACGTGCTAATGGCTTGGGAATTAGGCTGAGATGGAGCCAAGGATATTGCCAAGGCTCCCGCAGCACTTGCAGAGGTGAGGATGGAGCTGAAACCCCTCCCTAGATGGCCAGGACCCGCCTGGGACCAGGAACAGGGGGATGAAACATCACCCCCTTGGGACCCCCGGGGACAGGATTTCCTCCAGGCTTTGGGTTCTTCCCCATCTTTTAAGAGCAAACCTTGATTTCAGCGGCGCCAAGTCACCAGCAAAGAGGGAAAGCAAGGGAAGGAGCCCCCAAATCCTCGGGTTTGGGAGGCAGGAGGTGCAGTGTTGCCTCGCAAACTTCCCGGCTGGTAAATCCAGAGCCGGGAGGATGCAGCTGATGTGGCTGGTTTTGTTCCCGTGCCAAGCTGCTCTCTTTGCCCTTTTGTTTGCTTTCTGCGAGGCACTCGCAGTTCTGATGGGCCTGTTTTTAACTAATGACTGGCGCTCACATTATCTCTCCCGGCATTATCTCCTTCCCACTTTTCCCCTCTTTTTCCTAAAATAAACCGTCAATCACGGGCTTGTTTTCAACGCTTTGGGGATTGGATTCACCGTGAATGCCAAGGGCGGGCGGATTCCAAAGCACGGCGATAATAACCCGCCGCTGTGCTTCCCTCGGAGCAGTTATTAGAGCATCAAAGGAGGGGCTGGGGGTCTGCAAAGCATTTGGAGCAGGGAAGGTGCTTGTGCTGCTCGTTTGCCCTCTCGGCTGGCTGAGAAACAGGATTCACCTCCCAGGAGGTTTGGGAAACCTCAGGAACACCCACGTTTCCCAGTGGAGGGAAGTGGAACTGGGTCTGTGAGGTGGAAATGTGGCACCACCGAGCCCTCCCGGCCTCCAGGCCACACGTGTGGTCTCTCCTGGTTCTCCATCTGCAAAATCCTCCTTGGCTGGAAGCTGGGACGTCTTGGAGGTGCTGCAGGAGCAGGGAAGGCAGGGATTTCGTTTGGCTCTAAATGATTTTCCCTTTATATAATTCCTTCAACAATACACTTGGGAGGGCGAAGGGGATTAATGGCCCCGCTCCACCTCCCTGTGCCTGGAGATAAATCCTGGGGCTGCATCCTGTCGGAGCAGGACAGGAAAAAGGGAGCTGGAGAAGCCTCTGTTGTGATGCATCTCGTGTATTTAGACCCCTTTGTTTCTTTTCCAAGGGGTCTGCGAGGGCAGGGATGGGCTGGAGCCACGTGGAGGGGGTTTGGTTCTCCCCAAGGGGGTGATTCGGGGTGATGGGGGTGTTTGGATCTGCTCCTGGGTAGACTCCCATCCATAGGAATACTGGTTTTGGGATGGGTTTCACAGATAACCCTGGATTTCCTGGCAGGAATGTTGCCTTCCATGGTGCTGTGTTGGGTTGGGCACCCGGCTGGTCCCCAGGGTGGGGTTTGTTCTCGGTGCTGGGAAGGTGAAAAGAGGGAGGTGATGAGAAGGACAGTTGGAGCTGGGGACTGTCACTGTCACAGGTGCCAAGGGATGGCTTTGGGATCCTCACGGGGGACTGAGATGGACCAGGACAGCAGGAGGGGGAGGAAAAGGCTCCAGCTCAGCAGATCCCACGAAACCCATCAGGATCCCCCAGTCCTGAGGTGGGGGGACGTGGGTGAGCTGAGATCCCTGTGCCTGGGGGGTGTCTGGGAGAGATGAGCACCTTCTTCATCCCAGCTTGGCTGGTGGCTGCATCTGCCACCAAAACCCCTCATGTTTGGTTGGAAATGCTTTGGAAGTGGATTTTGATGGCCAAGGGATTTAGATTTCCAGCCCAGCTTTGCACCTCTGGAGAGCGTGTTCCAAAGCCTGGCCCCGAGTTGTGCTTAGGAAGATTTCCAGCTTAAATTCCCCTAATCCCTCCATCCAGCACCTTGTTCTGATTTTTAAGCCCAGAAAACCCCCATTTGCTGCAGTGCATAAGTTGTGAGAGGAGGGGAACCACAGGCACAGGCTTTGCCATCCCATCCCATCCTCTGTTTGCAGCATCCCAAGAGCCCGTGGTTGAACTTGGCTGTTTTTCTTGCTCTTCTCCTAAAAATAAAACCTGGCAAGTTGGGTTGCAGAAGGATGTGGTGACTCAGAGCAGGGTGGGAGGATTTGGGCAACTTCACCTTGCCCAGCACCCCAAAATATACACGAGGAGCTGCTGGGGAGCAGGATTGTCCATGCGGGATTTTCCATGTGGGATAACAGATGACCTGCTGATGGATAAGCACCGTGCAATGGGGAGCTGCTGCTCCAGGAAGGATTCAAAAGGTGTGGCACCACCAGCAACAAGGCTGGTCTGGCTTCCAGACGGACCATCGTGCCTGGAAAGAACCTCCAGCGCTTCATCTCCACTCGGAGCTTCTTCCCCCTGGAAGTTGCTAATGAGATGTTTTCCATCAGCGCCGGCTCCGGTGGCTCGTTTGGAGCTGTGTTTGTGTCCTGTCGCATTATTCTTTGTTCCCCGAGGAAGCCCTTTGTGAGCAGTCGAGGGAGTCGCGTGGAATGGTCGGGATTCCTCCCGGCGGAGGGAATTCAGGAATTCACGCCTGTAATTACGGCGGCGGCGGGAGCCGAGCGCGGCTCGAGGAAGCGCGGGCGGACCCGCTTCCCAAATTAAACCCTTCTGTTCCTGGAAACGTGGCTTCTTTTATTTTTGTAGAGCAAGAAAATATATCTGGGCGGCTTCGCGGTGGGAAACGATTGTGAGAGGGCCGGATTTGGGCCCTGGGACGTTCGGGATGCTCTGGTTTGTTTGCACGGCCCACCCTCCTCTGTCTCCTGAGCTGCTCCGAGCTTCCCGCCGGGAGACAACAACCCGAGCCTTTCAAATGGAAAGGGCTTATTTAAACAATGTTATCTCTCCGGCGGAGGGAGGGAGCGCGTATTGAAGGGTTATATTTAGTGCCGGGTGTAGGACAAAGCAGATGCTGAGAGATTCTTTAACGCTGGGAATGTTAATCACTGCAGCCACATCGCCTCGGAGATGTGTGAGTGTATATATTATATATATCTCTATATCTCTCTGTATATTTGTCTGTATTTATATGGACGCAACGTGCACGTGCTCGGACAGCCGCGTGCTCGCCGAGGATGAGGATGGGAGCTGACCGGCCCTCCCGGATTTGCTTTTTGACCTTTTTCCCCCCTGGAAAGCCCATCCTGGCGGGACAAAGCCCCGCGGTTCTCCGGGGTGAAACACAGAGGGAGGGATGTGCCGCGCTGAGCCCCCCCCCCGACCGCCTCTCAGCCCCCCGAAATGGGGTTGGGGGTGGGAAGGGAGAGCACTGCCAGCCTCGCAAATGAGCTGTTTAACAACCTCGGCAGTGCTCTCCCCCCTGGCGAGCGGCGAGGAAAACCTACCGCATTTGCCAGCCTCTCTTCCCCGCCCTCGTGGGAGCACTGAATTAAAGGAAATATTTTATGATCCTATGCTTCGTTATGTTTTATTAAAAGCAGAGCATCGGCCTCCCCTGCCACACTCCGCAGATCAGAGGCTCTGCTGGTTTCTTTGCCCTCCCTTCCGAGCTCTGCTGTTATTCCCGAAGCATCCAACTCCTCGGCTCGGCTGGAGGGTCAGTCCAGGGTCTCCTGGTGCAGGAGGAAAACAGGCAGTGGGGTGAAAAATGTGGATATTTGGTTTATCTAAGGATGTTGTGTATCCAGACCGGCCTGGGGATGGGAAGTCATGCGGCAGAAATAGCAGGAATGGGGATGGACACAGGAAAGGGGAGTCCTGGAAGGTGACGCCCCGTGGAGATGTTTGAGCTGTGGAGGGAGCCTTGGAAAGGTGCTCAGAAAAGTCTCCCCACTGTTTTCCAGCTTTGTTCCATGTCCGGGCAATCCAGCCTGGGGTGGGAGAACCTCTGGGATGTCCTTTTGGGGGAAAAGACCCCCCAGCTCCCAACATCCCAACTTATCCCACTGGCAGGGATGAGCAACGGGCAGGGCTGGGCCTGGGCTCCTCCAGCCTTGGAGAGCAGCACAAAAAACCACCCAGGGATAACTGGGCAGGGCTGGGAGCGGCTGGGAGATGGGAAAGGTGTTAATTAGCAGCTATTCCTCAACGTGTGGAGCTGGATGGGGATTAAGGGAACAGCCACGTGCATCCTCCCCACGGGAGCGGGAAATCAGGGTTCCGGATCGGGGCTGGGAGAGGGAGATATGTTCTAATCTTATTAGTGGAGCAGCATTGCTGGGAGAGCAGAGGGATTATCAATCACGGGGTGTGAACTGGGGGGAAGAGGGGAGATTGCAATTAGCAATCCTGCTTTGTCCAGGGAGGAGAGAAGGTGGAGGCTGAGTCAAGAGCACTTCCTGAGGGATGGGGTGCAAAGGCCGGGCCAGGAGATGGGGGAGTTTGGGATGCAGGAGATGGGAGAGTTTGGGATGCAGGAGATGGGAGAGTTTGGGA
>NW_020897752.1:597482-598102 GCF_003984885.1 Neopelma chrysocephalum | reverse complement strand
GCAGGAGATGGGAGAGTTTGGGATGCAGGAGATGGGAGAGTTTGGGACGCAGGAGATGGGAGAGTTTGGGATGCAGCCATTCCCCCCCTCGGCCAGACCAGTGCCCAAGAGAGGCTGGGCCAGTGCTGGAGCCCAGAGCTGGGACTTCCAGTGGGATGTGTCTGTTGGAATGGAGGGTGTGCAGGTGTCTGTCCCATCAACCCACCTGTCTGTCTATCCCTCTATCCCTTCTTTCATTCCTCCATCCTTTCCTCCACTCAAGTCCCTCCTTCCATTCCTTCCTTCATCCCCCCCTCCCTCCTCCCATCCTTCTGTTGCTCTCTCCCCCATCCCTCCCTCTATCCCTTCCTCCATCCCTCCCTTCATTCACCTTTCCATCTCTTCCTTCACCCTCCCTTCCTTCACCCCTCCATCCCTCCCTTCATCCTTCCATCCCTCCCATCCCTCCACCCCTTCCCTTCATTCCTCCTCCCTCCCTCCACCCATCCTTGTGTTGCTCCATCACTCTCCCCTTCCCTCCCTCTGTCCTGTCTTCCATCCCTCCCTTCATTCACCTTTCCATCTCTTCCTTCATCCCTTCCTTCCTCCCTCCCTCCCTCCATTCATCCTTCCACCCTTCC
>NW_020897752.1:583743-597472 GCF_003984885.1 Neopelma chrysocephalum | reverse complement strand
TCCATCCCTCCCTCCACCCATCCTTCTGTTGCTTCCTCCCTTCCTTCATCCCTCCCTCCCCTCCTCACCCTTTCCTTCCTCTATCCCTCCCTCCCTCCCCTACCCCCACATAAACCCAGTAGGAGACCCCAGCTGCCTCTGGAATGCCTCTCCTGGGAGCACAGAGGATTCTGCAGGGATGGAGGGAAGGAGCAGGGGGCTTTGCCTGCTGTGACGGGGCTGCTCTGGCTTTCCCCGGCTCCCCCAAGGCCATTTCTGAGGTAAAAAGCTGCACATCTCACTCAAAACTGCGAAAACAAAGTGGATTTTGTAGCCCTTGGGAGTTCTGTCCAGCACCAGGTTTTATTTCCCCCCTTCCTCTGCCCGAGGTTGTGCCTTTGGAGAAGCAGCTCAGAAGGAAAATGGGAAAAAATCCCCCAAATATTACTGATAATGATTCCTCCGCAGTTCCCCGGGGTGGGAATCGATGGGGTGGGCAGGGATCCCTCTCAGCTGGAAGGGGGGGATCGATGGCTGCCTCGTTTGTCACCAATCAAAAACATGGGATAATTGGATTTCCTGCAAATAGAGAGATAAATCAGCAAATTCATCACCTGGGTCATGGGCACAGCTTCTCCTGGGCCACCCGGGCACAGCCAAGCCTTGGGGTGTCCCACGGGACTCAACCCCCTGGGAAACCCAACCGTGGCATCTAAACCCAAATCCTCCCAAATTCCCTGAAATTCATTATTTTTTCCCCCTTCTGCCCGTTCCAGGCCCGTGTGTCTCCTGTCTCCCAAGGAATGTGGAAGGAGAGGAGGTTTAGGGAGGACTGTGGGGTTTCGGGTGGGAAAATTCATCCCTGGGGTCGGTTTTGGAGGAGCAGCTCCTCCAGTAACCCCTGGCTGCTGCTCCAGGAGGGGATTTGGATGGGCTGTGAAAGGTTTTGCTCCTTGCAAGTGGGGAAACTGAGGCACAGAGCTCCAAAGGACATGGAACCATGGAATGGTTGGGGCTGGAAGGAACCTCAAAGCCCATCCCATCCCACCCCCTGCCATGGGCAGGGTTTCCACCAGCCCGGGCTGCTCCAAGCCCCATCCAGCCTGGCCTGGGACACTTCCCGGGCTGGGGAGCAGTTCCCTGCTGCCTTCAGCTCTGCTAATTCCTCCTGCCTGGGATCAGGCTCCAGCCCAGATTAACTCCATGAGCTCTGGCTTCAAATAATTGGCTGCTGGTGTCATAATCCTCATCCCGACAGAGGGAAAACAGCGGCAGAACCATCGGCTGCTTCCAGCAGGTCCCTCCTAAATTCACCCAAGAAGTGGTTTAAGCTCTGCCAGGGGTTTGGAATCTTTTTTCCCAAGTTTCCACACCCATATCCAATCCATCAGCGTTGCTTTAGGGCTCTAACAAACCATGCCGGGGACAATAATTTGCTTTTTTACTCCCAAATGGCACCTCCGGGCTGGTTTTTGCTCGGCTTTGCTTTTGGCTCTGCCTGGAGACAAGATCCTTAATCCCAGGTGAGGTTTTCCATAATCCCCCGTGCTTAGGGGCAGCATCCAGATGTTGCATCTTCCTGATGTCAACGCAGGGAGGATCCGTGCCAGGAGGATTCATCTCTTCTGTGTCAGGGTGGGAAGCTGAGCCTGCTGATGGAAAGGGGGTTCTGGGAATTTGCTGGTGTGGGGAAGAAACCCATTTCCAATCTTTTTCAGCCCGGGATTATGATCCAGCCTCTCCTTCTCCTGCCACACTAAGTCTGGATTAACCCCCCATGTGCCTGGAGGGGCTTTGCTGGGCAGCACATGGAGCTCAGCAGATCCCCCCCTGCTCCCCATCCCTCCTGGGATGCTGCTGGATTAAAACAAGGAAAAAGCAGAGGAAGAGGAATCGTAGCTTTTCCCAGCCTGGAGAGGCTGGTGAGCTTGTAGGACACCTGGATATCCCGGCTTGGAGCATTATTCCATGTTGTGTCCGGGTGTGGAGGAGGCACCAGGCTCTGTCAGATGGATTTTGGGGAATGCTGCTCCATTCTGGAGGCCAGAATTGGATTGGGCAGCTGGTGATCACTCCTGCTCTGCAAGAGTGAGATTGTAAGAAAATTCCTGCTGTGCTGAGCTCGGGATCTGTTGGAGAAAGACAAGAATCCATGGAAATAACTATATGCCATGGCTGTGCTTGGAGAGTGAGCCATGGTAGGAGAGCGGGTAAAGTGACAACGGGGTAAAAGAAGAAAAATTTGGGATTTTTGGAACAGTTCTCAAGGTTAATTGGGATGTGCAAGGAGGTAGAAAAAGGAGAAGGGAATTCTCACCGGGGAATTCTCAGCAGAGGTGGCACATGGGAGGGATTCAATGCTCTGCAGTTGAGGCTGGGGGGTGGCAGCGTTTTTGGGTGGAAAACTGTAAGGAAAATTCAAGTGATGTGGAGGAAACCCCCAGGAGAGCAAGCAATCCTACAGGAACCGGGTCTGCTTAGCTGGAAAGTTTGGGATGAGAGGAGAGTGATGTGCTGGCAGAGCTGGTGCACAGGGGGTGGGTGGCACCTCCCACCTCTTGTGCCTCCCTTGGACAAACCCCGTTGGCTTTAGGTCATGGAATGGGAACAAAATTGGGGCGCAGCTGGTTGGGAGGACTCTGCCCTAAACGGCTGCTGAGGGGGGTTTCCATTGGCAGCCTGTGCCACAGGCAATCAGCCCTCATTTGCATATATGCAGAGATGCAAATGAAGAGCACGATCTCCATTTAGAAACCCCGCTGACCCCGACCCATCCCGGGCTCTGCTTTGGCTCCAACAGCTGCTCTCCCAGCTGGGAAGAGGTGCCAGCAAAGCTGTTGCTCCAAACCAGTGATGCCAGGGGGTTTTTGAGGGAATTTGGCTCTGCTGGACTCGCTTTCCCACCTCTCCAGGGAGGAGACGTCATTTAGGGCTCTGAAAACGCCAAGAACGATCAAACCCCAACAAAAATGTTGGCAAATTCCTTAAATAACCTGGAAATGGGGTTAAACAAACAAGACAAACGAGCAACGTAGCGATGACAAACATCCTCCTCTTCCCGAAACCCAAACTCGGTGACCCATCACTGGTGGCAGCCACCAATTCTGGCAGCTGTAAAGCCCCGTCAGGTGCTTTGGCGGCGCGTTGAACATTATGTTTTAATGGCAACATCAGTAGGGTGAAGATGTGGGAATAAAATATTACCTCCCCCCCCCCCGCCAGCATCGTTAGAAGATGGAGTTGCACATCTTAATGCTGAGTTGGGGGGGAGAGAAATTATAAATAAAACTTTACTGCGCTCCAGTAAATGCTGCTAAACATCCTCCCCGCCCGCAGGACGGCGGGAGATAAATGTTCCAGCTCTAATTTATGGCTGTGGCTTCCCAGCCCGTGCAGGGGGGGTCTGGTGGCAGCTAATAAAATTCAATATATCACCAAGACTTATCAATGCAGCGAGCACAGCCCCGCTGATAATCAGGGTGGGGTGGGAGATCCATCTTCCTCCCGCTCACGGCTCTTCCAGGGGCCTCATTTAAGGAGTTTTGGGGCTGGCTGGGTGGTTCCCAAGTGGCTCTTGGTCCTGGTTGGGTCTCTGGTCCTTTTTCATGTGTTTGCACTGAGATAAATCCCATTCTGGGGCTCAGTCTTCAGCCTTGGGGGGGTTGAAATATTACCCAGCTGCTCTTTTACCGGGTTGATGTAATGAGCTTTGGGATTGGGTGGGTGGTTCCCACCTGGCTTCTGTCCCTGGTTGGGTGTCTGGTCCTTCTTCATGTGTTTGCACTGAGATAAATCCCATTTTAGGGGTCAGTCTGCAGCACTGAGGGGTTGAAATATTACCCAAATGGAAGCTATTTCCCATCCATACCAGCAAGGCACCTCTGAAATCCTGCTGCTCCCAGTTGTCCAGTGACTGTCGCTTCCCTCCAAACCTCCTTTCACTTGCATCCACCCCCAAACCATCCCTTCCCCCGTGTCTCTCATTTCATAGTCGCCAGGTTTGGGTTCCCAGCAGCTCTCAGGGCGGGCAGGATGTGACCCTTGGCTTCCCCATGTCAGGATTTACACCCCCAATGTGGTGTCTCCGAGTCACTCTCAGGGAAATCTGAAAAAAAGGGAAAACTCCTTGATTTTTGGGTTGAGGGACCCGTTGAACCTCCAAATGACGACTCCAAGGTCACCCTGGGTGTTTGCCACAGGACATTGGCTTCCTCCAGCCCAACGCTCGGGCTGTTTCACCTCAGAACATCCATCTTTTTACGGGAACGAGCAGTTTCCCGGGATCTGGGGAAGCTGCAGTACAAGCACTGACTTGATGCCGGGAGCGAGAGAGGCCGAGGCAGGAATGGGCTCCCTCATCCCGTGCTCCGGTGAGCTGGAACAGCCTCTGCGCAGGGAGAGCGCAGTGAAGACATCCCAGAGGGTTTGTTTCGGTCCCTGCCCGAGCCACGGGGCTGCCACGGGTGGATCCATCCCACATGGAATTGTTTGTCGGGAGACATGCTCCAAAGGCGGCGGCGAGCTCGGGAAAAGTGGTGTTTACACGGGATTTATCGGCCGGCGCTCGGTGATGGAGAGAGATGGTGCTTGGGGAGCTGGGAGCAGGAAACTGGAGAGGGGAAGGTGGAAATGTGGGAAGGAACAGATGGAGCAGAGGCAGGAGATGGGTGTTGGAGAGAGGGGAGGACACTGCAGCATCCTGAGGCTCCCACTGATCTCTGTGGGGAGCAGGGACAGCACCCAGGGAAGGGCTGGAGCTGTGTCAGGGCAGGGTCAGGTGGGATCCCAGGAAAAGGTTCTTTCCTCCAGAGGGTGGTTGGGCACTGACCAGGCTCCCCAGGGCAGTGGGCACAGCCCCAAGGCTGCCAGAGCTCCAGGAGGGTTTGGATGATCCTCTGGGGCACGGGGGTGACTCTGGGAATGGTCCCGTGCAGGGCTGAGGGTTGGACTCGATGACCCTTGTGGGGCCCTTCCAGCTCAGCACATTCTGGGATTCTGTGACCCAAATCCTGGTATTTACACACCCAAAGTGGCCCAAACTGTCCCTTTCTGTTCTGAGGGCATTTATCATGCCAAGGCTGTGCTGATGTGGATGAAAACCCCACTGAGCCACAGCATTTGAACGTGTTTCAGCCCAGCATGACCCATTTTGAGCTCTCTCTTTGTTTCTCTGCTGCCTTTGGTGTCGCTGCCCCATTCCCTGGCTGAGCTCTCGGTGCTGGGAAGAGCCAACCTCGGCCCTGAAGGACATAAAAATGATGGTGCTCATAATGAGGAGAAAACTCATCTAAAAATTGATTTTTTCCTTAAGATCTATGGACACAACCCTTTGGGAAGCCCTTCTGTGGTTGCTCAGCATTGAAGATGCTCTCCAAGCACACAAGTGACCTTGGGTTCGACACCAAATGAGGCGTCAGTTCTTTCCCTTTTTGAATGGGATATTTGTCCTGGGAGGAATCCAGGATTTAAGGGAAGAAGGAAAGCGTGGGCCGTGTTCAGAAGTCCCGTCTCAGGCAGGTTTTGGCAGCAGGTTTGGGAGCTGGGTTTGGTTTTCTGGGTTACACATTATAAAGGTCACAGAGTCATGGGATGGTTGGGAAGGGATGTCAAAGACCATCTCCTTCCACCTCCTGCCGTGGACAGGGACACCTCCCACTAGAGCAGGCTCAGAACCACATCCAACCTGACCTTGGACACTTCCAGGGATGGGGCAGCCGCAGCTTCCCTGGGAAAAAAACCCCAACTTTGGATGGTGATAAAATGTGACGAGTACCAGTCCTGACCCATTTAAATGGTGACGTGTGACCTGACCCCCCCTGGGGGCCTGGCTGTCCCCAGCACCCTAATGAAGTGCTTTGCTCACTTAATCTTCATTTAAAAGGGGTGAAAGGCCAACCCGGCCCCGCTCAATCGATGCATTGATCCAGATTATTGATTTACATTCCAAAGAGCTAATGAGACGCGAGATCCATCCACAGGATCCGGCAGGTTCAGGGCCCCTGTTGCATCCGATGAGGTGGAGAAAAACCGGCCTAAGGATGTTCTGCACCCCCTCCCTGTACATCCCACACGTCCTCCCCTGGCTCTGCCACCCCTCAGGATTTAGGGGCTGGTTCGGTCCAGCAGCTCCCCCATAAAGGATGATTAGAGATCCAGCTGCAAATTGTTTCCTCCCACTTATGCAAATGAATGAGGTAAGAGGCATCTAATTAAATGTTTGTACTTTAATACGCCGCGGTGTGAAGGAAGATGAATTTTAATTACGGGCTCTTAATTGTTTGGTCGGCCTGTTAATATCCTATTTACACAGTATTAATACAATTTGCTCTCTGCCAGCAGGGCTCTTCCTCACGGTGGGGGATGACCAATTTCATGGGTTTATTTTATGAAATAAACCCATTTTGCCAAAGCCAACGCGATTTTTGGGAGGGCAGTGGTGAGTTTGGGGATGTTTAGCCCTGCTGATGCTCAGCTTTTGGGTTTTTTTGGAGGAAAAGCTCAATACTCAAGGAAAACTCAAACAGTTCGTGGATTTATAAACTCAAATAGGATCCTCCAACCCATTTTTTCCCCTTCCAAAAGGACCATCTCCTTCGGAAGCGCAATGCCGAGCCCACACGCCACATGCCATTCCACTTCAGTTGTTAAACCTGTGTTAAAACACTTATTGCTCTGTTTAAATAAAAAATAAACCCCCCTGTACAACAGCTTTCGAAGAAAAGCTCAAGATTCAGCAAAATTTGACCACTCTGGACGGGGCCAGATGCGACTCCTTCGCCGGTTCTCGTCTCTCGGAGCCCTCCCGGGTTAACAGGGAGAGGCAGCAACGTATTATAATTGTAAATGGTCCTGGAATGTCATAAATAAAGCATCAGCCGAGCTGGGGAGGGAGAGGGAAGGTATTTGCTGCGCTCCCAGGAACGGGAGCAACTGCTGGTGTTTAATCTTTAATGAACAAGATGTTGCAAAGTGCCGCCAGTCAGAGCGTGTTTGGTTAACGCGGCTCAGCCCGCGCGGGGAGGTGACAGCCCTGTCCCCGGGGCTGCGGCACGGCCCTGACCCTTCCGTGCCACCCATCGCCCCTCGTGCCAGCCATCATTCCTCAGCCATCGTTCCTCAGCCATCATTCCTCAGCCATCATTCCTTGGCTGGGAATGTGGAGCAGGATCACTCCCAGCCTTTCGCGGGTGTTCCCCGCCCTTTCGATCCCATCCGGCGCTTTTGCAAGCGGCGAAACGTCTCCTTGTCTCCTCAAATCCTGGGAGAGGATGAAGATCAGCCCTGTGCCGATTGAGGGATCCTGGTCCCTGCTTTCCCATTCCCTCCCTGTATCCGCATCCCGCGCTGGCCCCGGTTGGTGTGAATTATGGATAAGCCCCGCTAATCACCAGCTGATTAAAATGATGAGCTGTTAATATTCCCTCGCCGCCTCCGCCGAGGGGACGCGGCGGCACCTGAAGGATGGCGGGGACGGGGAGGGGCTGGATGGGGCTGCGTCCCCTCCTCCGGCCCCATCCCGAGGCACCGCTCCATGGAAATGCTCCAAAGGCCATCCCGGAACACAACGATGGGCACAGGGTGAACCTTGGAGTCGTGTCCCAAAGGGGTGAAGTCCATCAGCAGCTGTGGCTGCCCCATCCCTGGAAGTGTCCAAGGCCAGCTTGGACGGGACTTGGAGCAACCTGGGCTAGTGGGAGGTGTCCCTGCCCAGGGCAGGGGGTGGCACTGGATGGGCTTTGAGGTCCCTTCCAACCCAAACCATCCCATGATTCTAGGATCAGTTTGAAGTCAGCTTTTTGGGAAGCTCTGGGAGATGAGAAACAGCTTTTGGGGAAGGACTGGGAGGTGAGAAATAGGTTTTTTGGGAAGCGCCGGGAGGGCAGAAATCAGGGAATGGAAGCACTGATCGATAATAACAAACAAATCTTCAATTTTGATGAATGTTAGAGAATTTCAAGTGCGTGGGAAGATGGGGAGGGGTTGTTTTGTGGTGCTGGGATGCACTGAAAGGCTCCATCATCCTGAGGCCTCCCGGGGCACCCAGGGGTTGCTGCATGGGCTGGGCTTGGGGGGCTCCCAGCACCCCCCACCCCCTCCTCAGCAGGACAGGGACCTGAGCCGGGGGGGTTCAGCCACGTGTGCTTCATCCCTCGAGATTCCCATGGGGTGTCTGGTTGCTGCTGTGTGCCAAAATCTCTGATGGGAGGCAGAAATGGGGCTGGAAGCGTCCAGCCTCATCCTCCCCTTCCCCGGCCGGAGTGAAACCTGCCTCTTCCCTCGGAGCTATTTTGTAATTGAAAGCACTGAGCATGTTACAATGTGCTCCTTTTATTAATGTGTCACTCCTGATTTAAAAGGACATTTCATTTATCTCTCCCTTCCCCCTCTCCCCCCCCTCTTTTTTTTATCCCCCTTAAACTGGATGTCGCAAGAATTCCCACAGCTCCCGAGCAAAAATACTCTTTTCTCCCCAGGGATGCGATCTAATCAGAGGGATGAATTTCCATAGGTCTGAATCTAATCAGAGGGTGGCCCAGCACAGCTTTCACTATAAAATATGTCTTATTTAAAAGAGCAAAGGGGAAGGAGAGGAGCCTCGGGGTTCAGAGCTGCCTTTGGGATGCTGATAACGCAAAGGATGACGGAGAATTTGGGACGGGCTCCTCCTTTGGAGCAAATCTGGTGCTCAGCCCTTTTTAAATAGTTCTTAAAATTCAGCAAGACCTGTCACTGCTGGTTTCTTCTCCCCAGTAAATCCAGAGAAAGGGCCCAAAGTGTGGATTTTGAGGAGCGGTGACACTTGGCAGTTGTGTGCTGTCGGGAAGCAAAGGGAAGGGGAGGATGAGGGATGAGATTTGCGCATCAGCCACAGCAAAACAGCAGGTTCTGGACGGCTCCATCTGGATCCCTGCTTTATTTTCCAGTGCCTGACTTTGTTTTCCCTGCTTTTCTCCCTCCCCTCCACACATCCTTAGCATTTTGGGGGCTGGTTCCTGTGGGGATCGTGCATCTGTTTCTCTCTGCTCTCCCTCCTGCTCTTGCCTCTTCGTTTCTTCTGAGGTGATTTTGCTCTGAATTTGAGCAGTGATGCTTCACCTTCCCTCCCCCTCTAGGCACAGCTGGGGCTCCACCATCAGCCCTCCGTGGGATCCCCATCCCCTGGCACCGGCGCAATAAATCACGGAGCTCCAGAGCTTTGTCCTTTCCACTCAGGATCTCCTCAGGAGAAGTGCAGGAGCGTCCTGTGGTTACACCCTCGTATTTTTAAGGACCAAGTGTCCAAATTTAAGGAGCAGCCAGGCCTGAATTACCAGGAGTAGAGGTGGAAGCTGCTGCCATTGGCATCTCAAAGTGGTTTTGCAGCACCTGGAGGGAGCAGGGCCGGCGGGAAGCCCATTTTGGGTATTTTTAGCCATTCAGAAGTTGCAGGTTGGAAATGTGTTTGCAGGGGGATTTCCTTGGGTAAATGCTTGGGCATTTGGAGGTGAGTGGCTGGAGCCACTCCAGGCTTGATTAGTTTTGACTCAAAAAAGCCACCAACCATCAGGAGACGTTCTAAGCACCCCCCAAACCCTTGGCTGGGCCAGGACTGGGGATGCTTCGCCTTCCCATTTCAGGGCACGGGGTCTGCAAGGCAGCACCATGGGAAGGGGGCTGGAGAACCATCTGGAGATGCTGCACTTACGAGCCAGGAACTCCTGTGTCTCAATATCTCCTGGGCACGGGGGAAAACTCGATCTTAGCTCCGGCTTTGTCACCGTCGGTTCTGCCGCCGGCTTTGTGTAATCGCGCTGATCCGCGCCGGGGGCAGGAGGGGATGGAATCCCGCCCGAGGCTCCAGCGCTGCCTCATGGAGAGTCTGAGCTCTTCCACACGCAGGGAGGCTCCGTCCCCGGCACGAATCCACCCCCGATTTCCTTCGGGCAGATGCCACCCAGCTGCCAAACGTTCGCTCATCCCTCTCCCTCCCCTTCCTGCCTGTTGCTCCTCTCGCTCCTGGAAATGTCAAAAGCAAAGCGAGGGGAACCGGGGCAGTCGCTACGAGACCTCGGCTGACCTTCCTCGCATCCCTCCTCCTCCTCCTCCTCCTGCTGCCTCTCCCATCACTGCCTCTTTCTATCTGCAAAGCCCCGAATTCGAGGGGACCTCGTGCTGCGTTGGCAATCGCAAGGAATTAATCCCTGCTTTAGCAAGCTAAAATAAACCCTGTCCAGGCAAAGGGAGAGGCTGGAAAGATGCTGGCCCTGGATGAACAGGGATGCTGGCGAGGATTTGGGTCACTCTCAGCAAGGAGGTTGGGATTCTAGGCTGAAACATTGAACTCCATCTTCCTGTGCATCGTTTCAGGGCTGCAAACAGCCCTTGATTTACCCCTCATGGCTGCACCCGCTGTGCAACGCTCCAAAACCCCTCCAAAAACATAAAGAAATCCACTTTTTATCTAAATTTCCTCTCTTCCAGTTGACTGCAGCAGCAAGGCTGCTGCTGTAACCCCCCAAAAAGCAGCACAAAAAGGGTTTCTTCAGCCTGAGAGCCCCGTGCTCAGTATGCCAGGCCACGCTGCCGTGCTGGTGCAGCAGGCACGTGGGAGTGGAGCGTGTTCTCCCGCAGGTCGTGGCTGGGATTTATAGCAAAAACAGCGACAAGTTGTTTTACAAGTGATGCTGAGCCTGGAAACACTGGCTGGGGGACACAGACAATCACCTTCACCTCTTCCAGGGCATCTCCTTCCCAGGAGTCTCCGGTTTTGCAGCCCTGTTTCTAAACCTGCTCCTGTTTTCCAGACTTTTTCTGTCAGGTCTTTCCACCCGGTGCAAGCAGTAGCTAAAACCCCTGGATTTTGGCAGGGGGTGAGGGGTTCTTTTGGGGTGTCCTGGTTGCCGATGGGGTTAAACGGGTGTGATCGGGGTGAGGATGCTGAAGAAAGGCTCGGCTCTGCCAGGCTCTCGATCTATCATCTCCCAACAGCCAGAGGAAAGAGAGGAAAATAAAATAGGAGTGCAATTGCCTGCCCTCCTGACCCTGGCTGCTCTGTGCTCCTGCAATAGTTTTGCAGCAAATTGAGGGGAAAGAGGGAGAAAAGTGCCAGACGGAGCCGCCCGTGCTCTCATTTTCCAAGGACGGATCCGGCATCCAGCCGGGGGGGACGCGGGGAAGGAGCAGGCTCCCGGCCAAGGCAGGGCTGTAAAAACGCAGGTTGGGCTTTGTGCATGCTCTGATTAATCTGTTGGATCCATTCCCATAAGGAATGAGTAATTTAGAGATTTTAAAGCAAGCCCAGGGCAGGGGAACCTGGTCTGGAATGGGGGGAGAACCAACGTGGGGCAGGGGACGGTGAAGGCCAAGTCAAAGCCACGGGAAGGATGGGCTGCAGTTTGCAGGGTGGGAGGGGGTTTGGTGGGATTTTCCTAAATTCAGGAAGGGTTTTCTTCAATTTGGACTTTTTTGCTGCTTTGGGAGCAGCCAAAATTCCCCACTGGGAGGGGACAAGTACCACCCAGGTGGCCTCATCCAGGCATCATCCCTCCGTGGGACGCAGCGTTTGCTCCCCGGGGCTGTTACCCAGTAAAACCATTCAGAGACAGAGTTTTAACCCCTGCTCCAAACTTCTCCAGAGTTCAACTCTCCTTTCCTCCCTCTTTTCTGCCTTTCCCAGCCTACCTGACCGTGAGCATCGAGCCGCTGCCGCCTGTGGTGGTGGGAGACGCCGTGACCCTGAAATGCAACTTCAAGACGGACGGGAAGATGCGGGAGATCGTCTGGTACCGGGTGAGTGGCACTGGAGCCTCTGCCCTGCCCCTGGGGACAGGAACAGGAGCACACCGGGCTGCTCTGCTCCTGTGGAGCAGAAGGTCAAGGCCGGATGGTGGAGGGAAAGGCAGAGCTCTGGCTGATGGGAATCGATTCCAGGAAGGAGCCAGGCAGGCTGGCCTTTCAAAACCTGGGTGGGGAGAGATGTCAAATGGCTTTGTGATCATCCTGAGAGCTCCAGGAGGCATTTCTGGGTGTTTTGTTATGTTTTCTGGGTGGATTTGGGGTGGGCAGGCTCGATTTGGTGCTGGGGGTTGTACTGAGGGTTGGAGCTGGTTGGGATTTGCGGTCGAGGTCGACCCCACTCTGCAAAGAGGATTTTCGTGTTGGGTGTGAAATGATGCAAAAAAGAGGGGGGAAATTTGGCAAAATTGGGGTGTTGAGGGCTCAGGGAGCAGTGCTGGGCTCGTCATGTTGGGCGCTCACAAAACCTTTCCCTGTCCCCAGAATATTTGCAGATTTGGGCTGTTGATCTGGAGGGAAACAAGACTTAGAGCCTCTGGTTTCATCTGGGGAGGAGGGATTTGGGGCTGTGGCTTTCCCCCCTTCCAGCTTCACTCCCATCTGCACTGAGCCCTGATCCAACCTCACATAGAACAATCAAGAGCAACATTTTTGGCTTTCTCCAGGAAATTTCAGCATAAGCTGCCAAACACAAATAAAACCCCTACGGTGGTTTGATCAGAGCAAACCTGAAGTTTTCCAGCATGGAAACACAGCTCTTTGCTCATGGAGGAGGCAAAGAAAGGGCAAATGGTGCCGGTGGCATCGGATGGAGTAACTGCCTTTCACCTGGGAGCATTTTTTCTTGGATTTACCCTCATGTTTCTGCTCCCTGAACAAGGAGCATCTCTGTCTTAAAGCTCCTCTTCACATCCAGGCAGGTTTATAAATAGGAGAAGGTGCTCTCTGGACTGAAATATATTCTCTTGCTGGAGTGTGATGTGTGCACAGGAATATTCCATCAAACCCTGGATGCTTTTTTGCTATAAATAAATGTGTGTAGACATATATAACATTTAGGGGTACACCTAAACGGGGTATAGGGGATTCAAGCAGACAAATTTAGTAATCTAACCCAAACCCTGCCCCAGCCCCTGAACTGCAGGGTGGAATTGGCTTTGTCTCCCTGGTGCTTTGGGGAGGAGGTTTTTTCTGCTGGCTCTGCCATCTCCACCAGGTTTTTCCTTCCCTTTTCCACTCAGTAATATTGGATTAACCCACTTTCTCAGGAGCTGGGGCTGGATTTGCATAATCCCCCCTGTGAGGAGGGATGCTGGAGCCCTCAGCGAGAGGATGATGCACCGGGGTGGCCGAGCAAATTATGCTCCGAGAAACCACGGAGAGAATGGAGAGGGAAAAAATAACCCAGCTTTTATTTTTATCACCACAAATCCCCCTTTCTTCCAGCTTTTTTACCCCCATTCCCTTTTTCTCCTTTCCTGGGGAGGTTCCTGCGTTTGAAAGGTTGGGTTTTTCATGGAGCATCTCAGGATTTGCCAAATTCCTTCCCAATTTTAAGCTTTTTTTCTCCCTTTTCCCCACATTTGGTCTCACTCCTGGACTGTCGCAGCTGCCCAGACCCCCCGTGTCTGCTCCCTCGGGTGGGAGGTGACGGATGGGGTCGGGTGAGCCAGGATGGAGCTGCTGGGGCTGCACAGTTCTGTTTATACCACTTGGAAATCCTGGGGATGTGGCACCAGAGCAGTGGAAGGGGGATGTGGGGCCTCCTGGGGCTCCTCTGTCTCTTGGTTTGCTGGACAGGGAGCAGAGCGAGCTCCTTGGGGTTTAAGGACACGGAGCTGCCCCAGGGATGATGGGGGTGTGAGGGGGGAAGGGGAGAGTGAGGGAGCAAAGTCAGTGGAAGCGGTTTAGGGGGACAGAGGGGGGGGCATAACCCATGGGATGGATCCATAACCCATGGAGTGCATCCATAACC
>NW_020897752.1:571636-583733 GCF_003984885.1 Neopelma chrysocephalum | reverse complement strand
TGCATCCATACCCCCCTGGGTGGGTGCAGAACCCCCCAGGGTGTGCAGACCAAGGCCTGGGAGGGGCAGTTTACCATGGGCAAAACCCCCCCAAGAAGCACCAAACTGCAAACCAACACCTCCAGACCCCCCTTCCAACAATCCTCCCGGGAAGCCCGTGGCTGAGGGCTGGGCAGGGCCAGCAGCCAGGGAAACCTCTTCCTGAGGTCAGAAACCCCCTCAGCAGGAGCCACAAACCCACAGGAGGGTCAAGGAGAGCTGGGCTGAGCAAAAGGGCTTTTGGCTGCCTGAAGAGGAACCCGCACCTCTGCAGAGGTGTTAATTAATATCCACCCCCCCAGCACCATCACAGCACCTCCGGAAGGTGCGATGTGCCCGAGAACATGTGCGAACACGGGGCTGCAGCTCCTGCACATCAGGCGAGTGCCCAAAAGCGGAGGCGGGGGCGGTGCCGGCCGCGCAAACGAGCTCGTAATGAGGCCGCGGGGCCCCGGAGGTGCCGAGCTGCTGGTTGGAGTCTCGGGGGTCGCACTCGAGACCTGATTAGTATGGTCACTGCCACGCCGCGCGGGGCCGGGGAGGGAGAGGAGGACTCTTTGCAGCAGTGCAGAGCTCTGAAAAAAAAACCAAAACACATAAGCAGGAGAGGGAGGGGAAATCCTGCGAGTCGCCGCCGCGGCTCTGCGCAGACATCTGGCAGGGCAGGGAGCGGAGCCGGCGGCAGCCGGGCTGTGCTCACAGCCGGGGCTCGGGGAGCCTGGGAATTCCAGGGAATGCGGAGCCGGCAGCAGTCGGGCTGTCCTCACAGCCGGGGGCTCGGGGAGCCCGGGAACTGCAGGGAGCGCGGGGTTTGGTGTCAGACGAGGGCCAGGAGCGGTCCCCGGCGGGGCGCGGGGCTCCCACCGGCCCGGGGGGTGTGACAGGGACAGCGGGCACGGAGGGGACCCCGCGGGGCCGGGAGCAGATATTCTGCCTCCCTTAATTAGAGTTTGGTGCTCAGTCTAATTAGCAAGAAGAAAAATAACTCGGCGCGGGCGCTGGCGGTGCTGTCCGCGGTACCCGGCACGGGCGCTGCTCCCTGGAGCACCCGCGCTGCACTTGCTCCTGGTGGTATCCGCGGTGTCCGGGTGTTCCCCGTGTACCTGTGCTGTACGGGCGTTGCTCATTGTAGTATCCGTGGTGTACAGGCAAATGCATTGCTCTCCAGAGCATCCCTGGTGTGTGGGCATTGCTCCTTGGAGTAGCCATGGTATGTGGGCATTGCTCCTTGGAGTAGCCATGATGTGTGGGCACTGCTCCTTGGAGTAGCCATGATGTGTGGGCACTGCTCCTTGGAGTAGCCGTGGTGCGGGAGCATTTCCACAGCACTCATGGGGTATGTGCCGTACTCACTGTAGCACCCGTGATGCACAGGCATTACTCCTTGGAGTACCTATAGTGTAAGGCCACTGCTCTCTGTAGTATCCCTGGTGTAAGGTCACTGCTCTCTGTAGTATCCATGATGTAAGGTCACTACTCTCTCTAGTATCCATGGTGTAAATCACTGCTCTCTGTAGTATCCCTGGTGTAAGGTCACTGCTCTCTGTACCCCACCCTCAGTGCACAGGGATTACAAATCCTTTACTCCGTCTGGGATCTCCAGGCCGGTCCCTGCCTGGCAAAGCCCGCGGAGGCTCCAAGTGCTCCCCCCGGCCGGTGGCTCCCGGCGCATCCCGCGGTTGGTGGCACCGCTCGGAGCCTCCTGATCGACGGTGACAAAGCCCCGTCCCCGCGGGGGCCTCCCCTGCCAGTGCCCATTAGGAGAAGGGAGACATTCCAGCCCCCCTCCCCTGCCGGTGCCCGTTAGGAGAACGGCGACATTCCAGCCCGGCCGGCGCCTCCCGCGGGGCTCCAGCGGGAATTGTTGCTGGTGACAGGGATAAAGTCCCTGCTCGCAGCAGCAGCGGCTCCAGGGGAGGGGGCACACCAGGTGCAGGGGCCAAGTGAAGGGCACACGATGTGCTGAGGCTGTTCCAACCCTTCCTGTGCCGTTCGGTGCTGCTGGGAAAGCCCAGAGCCTCGGCAAATTTGGGAATGCTCGGGAGGAGGCACCGGGACACTGCTTTTCACCCCTCACTCCTGGAAAACATCTCCCCGAAATTTGCATCCCCCTCCAGATTGTCCAGTGGTTGTGCCTCTGATTTCCACACTTGCTTCCCTTTGGGGGAAAACTCAAGTTTTATGGATGTGGAGAAATTCCCTAAAAGCTGAGCAAAGCTGCTGATGGAGAGATTTTGGGGCCTGCAGCTGCGAGAGGTCTGACTCGTGCCATTCATCTCGCCCGGCTGGGTTGTCTCCGCGCCTCCGAGATGATAATTTAAGTGTCAGGATGGGGAACTCCTTTAATTCCTCATGTTCAGGCAGGGAGAGAAGGTCACGAGCAGCAGCAGTTTATTGAGCTCTCTATTACCAGGGCATCGTTCCTGCTCCGGGGAGGCAGCGGGAAGGCCGGGATGTGCCTCCAAAAATTGAACAACCCACTTGTCATAATCATTTGGTCATTCCTGTGGTTTAGGGATGTTGGAGAAGGGGGTACCAAGTGATGCCTTTTGGGGGATGGAGAAGGGTCATGGTGTGCATTTTGGGGTCAAACCACCTGGGTTTGGGCAAGTAAATCAAATAATCTGGATTTTTGGATGGTGAATTTGATGCTGGTGGCTCTGAGCAAGGTGGTCCAGCAAGCTCGGGATGGGAGGGTGGATTCCAGCCAGCTGAGCTAAATGTGGATCCTCAAAGGGATGGGCAAGGGAGTCAGAAAAAAAGCTAAAAAAGGAGTTTTGCAGCAGGATGAGTTTCTCCCAGTGCTGTGACAAGGACTTGGACACTGCAGACCCCGGTGCTTCTCCCCTAAACAACTCGGGCATTGCAGTCACCCCTTGCAGCCCCTCCAGGGGATTTTCCCTCTTTCCATGGCAAGTGCTCGTCCATTTGCTTGGAGAAGGGGTGTCAATGCAGCCCCAGGACACTGAGCCTGGACCAGAGCCCGGTGATGTCACTTCACAACCTATTTTGCCCTCCAAAATCGCTCCCCCCATCCCCTTGATCCTGCATCCATCGCTTGCCGATGCCTATTGAACCCGCTGGGCATCCCGGCCAGAGGCTCCGGGGATATTAATGGGGCCGATGTATTTTGGGGGCAGCGAACGGCCGGGTCACCAGCGAGGTGAGGGCGGCAGGAGGGAGCTGCCTCTGCGACAGCAGGAAGGAGCAGGAGGTTAATGCCTCCCTGTGCTGTGGCAGTCGCCTGGTTTTTGTCAGGAATAAGATTTTTCTTGGGATTTATAAATAATGCAGGAGGCAGCCTCGGGCTGTCTGAGCTCGGCTCCGGTGCTTTAAATGTGCATTTCCTCTCCTCGTGCCCCTTTTCCTCACACCCCTTGATGTGGAGATGTAATCTGGGGCAGTCGCCGTCCGATGCTGCCCAATTATCATCCTTTCTTGTTCCCAGCGGGAAGCATCGGGCTTGGCCGCTCCCACTCCCCTGGGGGTTTAGCAGCAACTTTATATGGAGCTCCTCTCCAAAAAAATGACCCCAGGGCACAGATAAAAGGCTGAAAGTAGGTCTAATCCCCGGAGAGAGACTATTTTCCGTGTGCCTTTTCCTGGGAGTCTATTAACTGCCTGTAATCCCCCCGCGACCAGGCTCCGCATCTTCCCTTGCTGTGCATCCTCAGGGAATGCCGGGGGTCCCCGGGAGGGGGGTTGAGCCGTGGCACGAACGACTTCCAGCTGCATTTCCCACTCCTGTCCTTGGACGGAGCTTGATGGTTTGTCCACATCTGCCCAGATGTGCCGGGGAACTCCTGTGGCTGATCCGGGGGTGTCACATCCACCTCCCCCCGTTCCCAGAGCTTCCTTCCCGACAGCTTTGTTGCATCCCTAAAATAATCCTTAAAAATCCTTGGAGATGATACACAAAGAACCTCTCCATCCAGGAGCGGCTCTGAGGTTTCTCCTTAAACTCACCCCGGGGTGTAAATACGAGTCAGGGGAAATCAGATGTATCCTTGAAAACTTCCCCTCGTTCCCAAGGACGGAGATTTACAGCTCCGATAATTCCTCCCGCACTTCTTTATCCCACGCCCGTGTATTTTCGTTGCAATAAAAGCCTCAGCCTGGGCGAATAAATTTGAAGAGATGGTTTTAGTGACAGATTTTTTTCTTCTTTTTTACCATTAAAAAAGGTGGAAAAGAGGAAATCTGGAATCAAAGTGTTTTGCCCAAGTGGGAGAGATGCGTTGGGTGGGGTCAGTGGGTCTTGTCCCCAGGAGATGCTGGATTTGGGGCATTGAACCCCAAAATCTTCTTCTGCACCTGCTTTGCTTTAAAACATAACTATTTTAACCCTCTGAGGGACTGAGCTGAGCTCGTTTAGCCCCCAAATACACATCTCCTCCTGCATTGCTTTCCTCTGCCTTTTCCTTCTTAATTTTCTGCTAAAATTCCTCCTCAGAAGAAGGGCAAGTAAATCTGAAGGCACTGTGGGACACAGGGGAGGAATGAGTCCTCCCCAGACCTAAAAAGAGCCTTTTTCCCCTTAAAAATCCCAACCCCAGTGAGCAGCTGGACACAGGAGTTGGTGATGCCATAACTGGGTGGAAATGTGTGGATTTTGCTTTTAATGATAAATGAATAAAAAATATTTATTGATGTTATTCAATAAAAGTATTGAGGGCACCCTCGGGAAGTTCCCGGCCAACCCCAATCCGGGGGATGTGGATGTGCCGGAGGGCAGGAGCTCTGCAGAGGGGTCGGGACAGGCTGGATCCAGGGACAAGGGGGAGCGTCAACAGGGCCAAGTGCCGGGTCCTGAACCTGGGTCAGGACAAACCCCTGGAACGCTCCAGGCTGGAAAGCCGGGAAAGCCCCGGGGGTGCCGGTGGCAGCGGCCGGACACGACCCGGGTGTGCCCGGGGGGCGAGAGGCCGATGGCCCCGGGCTGGGCCCGGCCCAGGGGGGGCACAGGAACAGGGCAGGGCCCGTCCCTGTGCTGGCACGGCCGGGGCACCTCCAGCCCCGAGGGCACCGCTGGGACCCTCCGGACAAGGAGGACACGGAGGGGCTGGAGCGTGTGCAGGGAAGGGAACGGAGCTGGGAAGGGGCTGGAGCAGCAGGAGCGGCTGAGGGAGCTGGGGGGGCTCAGCCTGGAGCAAAGGAGGCTCAGGGGGGACCTTCTGGCTCTGCAACCCCCTGACAGGAGGGGGGAGCCGGGGGGGTCGGGCTCTGCTCCCGGGGAACAAGGGACAGGAGGAGAGGGAACGGCCTCCAGCTGTGCCAGGGGAGGCTCAGGTTGGACATCAGGAGGAATTTCTCCCTGGAAAGGGTGGTCAGGCCTTGGCAGGGGCTGCCCAGGGAGGTTTGGAGTGCCCACCCCTGGAGGTGTCCCAGGAAGGCCTGACTGTGGCACTGAGTGCTCTGGGCTGGGGACAAGGTGGGCATCGGGCACAGGGGGGATCCATGGGCTGGGAGGGCTTTTCCAACCCAAATGATTCTGTGATTCTCTCTATAAAAATTAAAACAATTCTATTATAAATGTTAAAATGCATTTAGTAAGCATTTTAAAATAAATACATTGAAAGTATCTATCATGACTATATTTAAATGTAAATAAAAATTTTAAAATATTAAGAATAAAAACCTTACAAATATTAAAAAGTGGTCACAAAGCTGCTTGGAATTGCCAAAATTGTCCCATGGGCATCTCATAAATGGGGTTGATTGTTTTACACAGGTCACTGATGGTGGCACCATCAAGCAGAAGATCTTCACCTTCGATGCCATGTTCTCCACCAACTTCTCCCAGATGGAGAATTATCGGAAGAGGGAGGACCTGGTCTACCAGTCCACCGTACGGTGAGTCCCTCATGTCTATTTTAATGCCTATTTTTAGGAATTTTTCCCCATTTTGGGGCAGTTGAGGGGATTAAGGCAACGGCCACGGTGTGTCTCTGTGGTGAAAAAGGGCAAAGAAATACAAGGCTTGGGAAAATTGGGAAAAAAAGAGTCTATATTTATATATAAACCAGGCACAGAAGCTTCTCTTTGCTTTTATTCCAAGTGTGAAATCACTTGCAGGAGTGTCAGTTTTATTACTAATTACACACTTGCTTTATTGCCACTGTTATAAAAACAAAACTGGAGCTTGGAAAAAAGGTCAGGGGAGGTTTAATTCAAGGTAAAGAACCCAGGATGAAGTATTTATCCTTCCCCATTTATTTTTCCCCCCTTGTTTCCTTTTTAAATTAGATTTTTCTAATCGGATTTCAAAGCTCGTTTTTTCCCAGCGTGGGGTAATAAAAATTCCGTGTGTGGTGGGGAAAATAGTAATTTCCTCAAGTGAGGTGATGGTTTGCACCTGCAAATGTCCGTGGAAGGGTTGGAAAGGGCTTGGCACAGCTCATCCCATCGGATGAGCAGGTGCGAAGTGGGAAATCCTTTCTAATTCTTTGGAATTTGATTTTTTGGGGGGAGTTTTTTGCTGGTTTTTTCTACTACACTCGGAGTTATTTTTTAATTATAAGCCAGTATGTGAGATGGCTGTGGGAATTAATGTGGATTTAGAGTGGAGAAAGGGCAGGAAAACAGGGTTGGAGATACTATGGGGTTGCTCAGGAGATGCTCAGAGGATGCTCAGGTTGCTTAAGGGTTGCTCAGGAGGATCCTCAGGCCCCACTCAGGGGAGGCCAAGGAGAAGTTCAGGATGCTCAGGTGCTGCTCAGCAGGGTCAGGAGTTCCTCAGGGGATGCTCAGCTGAGGAGCAGCAAGGTCAGGAGATGCTCTGAGGTTGCTCAGGGTTTGCTCAGGGGATGCTCTGGAGACGCTCAGGAAGGTCAGGAGATCCTCAGGATTCTCAGGGGTTGCTCAGAAGTGTCAGGAATTGGTCAAATGTTGCTCAGAGGATGCTCAGGAAGGTCAGGAGAGGTGCGGGATCCAGAGCTTACACAGCGGATGCTCAGGAGAGTCGGAGGGTGCTCGGGATGCTCATAAGGATGTTCAGGAGGGTCAGAGGATGCTCAGGGGTTGCACAGAGGATGCTCAGGAGGGTCAGAGGGTGCTCAGGATATTCTCAGGGGATGAGCAGAGGCTGCTCCGGAGCTGCTCTGGAGAGGCTGCACTCCCTCGTTTTGTCTCCCCGTGCACCCGCGGCTCCGCTCAGCCGCTTGCTCACATGTTGTACAAATTCCTGACACGACTAATTACTGTTTGGAGAACGTTTTGGCAGCTCCACGGAGGGATTACACATTCCCTGACTCTGCTGCCGTGTTTCCTGCCGTAAACCCGGCGGGTTTGCTCGGTGCCGGGTTTGGCCGTCGCTCTCCTCCAGCTGGGAGCGCCGGGAAAACTGGGGAATTAAACTGGATTAAAACATTCCCCGCACACAGCAAGGGATCACGAGCACCCCTGGAGCGAGGGACGGGGAATAAAACATTCCCTGTGCACAGAGCGAGCCGGAGCATCCCTTGAGCGAGGGACAAGGACAGGCCCCGTTCACCCGGTCACGGCACATTGCGCCCACCTGGCGCAGAAAAGCAGCTGCCTTTTTTTGTCTCCAAACCCTCCGTTTTTCTCCCTTTCACTGAGTATTGTAGAACTAATAGAATTTGTGAGCAGAAAATTTCACCGCCCTAGGACCAAGCACTTAAAAGGCTCGGTAATTGTCGGCACGGCGCCGGCAAATCGTCCGTGGAGCCGGGGATGTTGGCGGTGAAATCTTTTCATGGAGTTGCCTTTTTTTTCAGAGGAAAACAGCCACTTGCCTAGGGAGAAGGAGATATTTCTCAGAGGGTATGAAAAGAGCTTGTTTTCCAAATCATTGGCTTTTTTTCTGGGGGGGGGAAGGGGGCCGTGCCTTATTTTGGGGCTTTACTGAAGAAGAGGAGCAATATCAGGAAGGGTTTGGTGATGGGTCAATCGTTTCCTGGCTGTATCCACTCATTCCCTGTCATTCTGTATTTTCCCCTATTTATTAATTATTTTGGGGGGAATCTTTGTCATGGCACGGTCACGTCGGAGCTGTCCCACGGAGCGTTATCCCGGGTGGCACAGCCCTTATCTGCACAGCACAGAGGGCTGGCGGAGCTGCCTCTTTTCATCCCGGCTTTGAACGCCGCCCGCTCAGATGTGAAGAGCAAAGCCAGGAGATATCCAATATCCAATCCTGCAGTTTGGGGTTTTTTTTCCCTTCCTCTGATTAAAATCCCACCCTCGTCGCAGCAGACGTTCTTCATGAATATCTATATAATTTTCTTTCCTTATTTCCAGCGTGCTTAGAGGACGCAGAGGACACGCCAGGCAGCGCTTTGCCTTTGCAGGGCGGGTGGTTCCCTCTCTGCCGTCCCTGGGAACATCAGACTGACCCAGTTAGGGCTGTTTTACACCCAAATCCAAAGGGCTCCTTCACAGGGAGGAGCAGCCACTGGTCTGGAGCTGGTCCCCAGCTTGGTGGGGCCCAAACCTGCTCCTCGTGCTGCTGATGGAGGGGGTGGGTGGGTGATTTCCTGCTCCGAACATGGATAATTAGAGGCTGGAACAGATGGTGGAGGCTCAGTTGAAAGCGTCGTGACCATTAAAAGGAGCTGCCAAGTGACTGTTCACTTCGACGGGGGCTTGTTTGTGCTGGCGGGGGCTCGGGTGTGAGGAGGAGGTGTGGGAAGGCAGCCAGGGGCTGGTGGGAAGGAGCCGGGAAAGCAGCGCCGGATTTGCCCCTGGATGGGGAAACCCCGTGAGGTGCCCACCAAGTGGGATCCTTCAACTGGGAGTGGCTTGCTGGGTGCTCCAGGAGGGAATTGCTCCCACCCTTGATGCCATGGCGGGATCCTGCCGGGTGGTGAGGTGGGATGATGCCGCCAGTGAGGAGGATGGTGACATCAACTGGAAAAGGGGGAATGCTGCCAGCTGGCAGGGTGGGATCCTGCTGGCTGGTGAGGTGGGATACTGGTCACCAGTAAGGTGGGTTGCTGGTCACTGGGAAGGCAGGACGACATTCCCAGCCACTGAGGTGGCTTGCTGGGGAGGCAGGATGATGTTCCTGCACGGGGAGGTGGGATGGTGCTTCCAGCCAACAAGGTGGGATGGTGCAGAGCAGCAGGGTGGGATGTGCCAGCTGGGGGGGTGGGGTGATGCTGCCGACTGGCAAGGTCGGAGGCTGCCAGCTGGTGAGGCAGGATGGTGCTGCCAGATGGCAAAGCAGGATCCTGCCAACCAGAAAGGTGGGATGCTGAGGACCAGAAGGGTGGGATCCTGCCAACCAGAAAGGTGGGATGCTGCCAGCCAGTGAGGTGGGATGATGGTCCCAACTGGCACAGAGGGATCCTGCCAATTTGGCGAGGTGGGATGCTGAGGACCAGCAGGGTGGGATGCTGAGGACCAGCAGGGTGGGATGCTGAGGACCAGCAGGGAGGGATGCTGAGGACCAGCAAGGTGGGATGCTGAGGACCAGCAGGGTGGGATGCAGCTGGCCAGTGAGGTGGGAAGATGCTGCCCACTGGGGAGGCGGATGCTGCCAGTCAGCAAAGTGGCTCCTTTGCAGCCAGCAAAGCATTTCCACCTCCAGTAGCAGCGATCCTTTCCACAACTCCTCCTCTCCTGTTTTTCCAAGATCCACAGAAAGCCTCTAGATAAAAGATTGATCGATGGGTGCTCTGGGTTCGCTCTGAATTTGGGCTTTTGATGCTTTTATTCGCCCACTTTGCTGTGGTGGGGTGGCCTGGAAGGTCTGGGGCTGAGCTCCTTCCGTCAGCATTCCACAGGCGTTCGATGTCCGTGGTCACGGGTTTCTGCTCCCGGCGGTGCCTTTCCCTCCCATCCACGTCTCCTTTCAATAATGCAATTACTTCCCCTCGGAGGAGCTGTCAGGGCCAGTAAACTCCAGCTGCTAAACTGCATTACAGGGCTCCCTCCCGCAGCCTGGGCATTTACTAATAGTTTATTGATCCCCGTCGCCGGGGAGGAGCAGCCCCATCCAAGGCCTGGATATCCAGGTGCCGACCGCTCCATCCCCAGGGAAAATGAGGCCAGGGCAGAGGGTGAGTCCTGTGTGTCCTCCTCAGCCTGCCTGAGGTTCGCATCTCGGACAACGGGCCCTACGAGTGTCACGTGGGGATCTACGACCGAGCCACACGGGAGAAGGTGGTCCTGGCCTCCGGGAACGTGTTCCTCAACGTGATGGGTGAGAGTTCACAGGGGAAACACTGTGGGGCCTCAGGGCCAAGGGACAGCAGGGATTGAGCTCCTTTTCCCATCCTCAGGGTTGGGGAGGGGGATGGGGATGAGGGTGAGGATGAGAACAGGAATGGGGATGAGCATGGGGACAGGATGGGGAAAGGGATGAGGGTGCACATGAGGCTGAAAATGGGTATGAAGATGGGGATGGGAAGGAAGATTGGGAATGGCATGAACACGGGGACAAGGATGGGAATGGGCATAGGGATTAGAACGGGGATGGGGATGGGGAGAGGGAGGAGGATGCACATGGGGATGAGGAGAGGGATGAAGATCCAGGTTTCGGGATGGGGATGAGGACAGGATAGGGAGAGGGATGAGGATGCCCGTGGGGATGAGGATGGGTTGGAAGATGGGAATGGGCCAAGGATGGGGAGGGGAAGGAGGATGGGGAATGGGATGAACGTGAGGAGGAGGATGGCCATGGGAATGGGCACAGGAATTAGAATAAGGATGGGGATCAGGGGGAGGTGGGGAGAGGGACGAGGATGCCCATGGAGATGAGGATGGGTATGAAGTTGAGGATGGGACAAGGATGGGGATGGGACAAAGATGGAGACAGTGATGAGGATAGGGAATGGGATGCAGATGGAGGTGGACACAGGAGTGAGGATGAACATGGGAATGGGGACAGGGATGAGGATGGAGGTGGGGATGGGACAGGGAGGGAGATGAGGATGAGGATGGGGATGTAGGTAGATGGGTGGGTGCTGAGGACACTGCGCCAACACCCGGCTCTGCTCCCGGCAGCCCCCCCAACGTCCATCTCGGTGCTCGCCGCCGACACACCGGCGCCGTTCAGCCGCTACCAGGCCCAGAACTTCACCCTGGTGTGTGTGGTGTCCGGAGGGAAACCTGCCCCCCTGGTGAGCTGAGCCCCCTGGGAGGGCTACCCCTCCTAGGGATACCTGAAATCATCATAAAACCAGGAATACTTAAAATATATCCTATATACGTGCTGCTTTTATAGGGCAAAAGTAACATAAGGGCTGTTTCCTAAGGCTGCTGGTCCCCAAATCTCACCCTGCAGCATCTTCCCACGGGGACCTGGGGAAGGGGCTCCCTCCAAAGCCACCCGAGGGGATGCCGGCGATGTCCCCGCCGGGATCACCACCTTTGTGTCCCCGCACAGGTGTACTTCAAGCGGGACGGGGAGCCCATCGAGGCCACCCCTCTGCCGGAGCCGCCGGCCGGCGCCGGGAGCTGGGCCCCCCGCAACCTCCTGCACCGCGACCTGGACGACACCAAGGTGCCCAAATCGCTGGCAGCCGAGAGCGAGCCGGGGGTCGGGCGAGCCCTGGGCACGGCGGAGCCGCCGCGGGGGCTGGCGGCCGAGCGCGAGGCGGTGACGGAGCCCATCCCCGAGACGGTGGTGAGCCGCGAGTTCCCGCGCTGGGTGCACGTGGCAGAGCCCATCTACTACTTCCGGCACACGCACGCGCCCGTCAGCGACGGCACCGTGGAGGCCAGAGCCACCCTCACCTGGACCCTGAACCCCCAGATCGACAACGAGGCCCTGTTCAGCTGCGAGGTGAAGCACCCGGCGCTCTCCATGCCCATGCAGTCCGAGGTGACCCTCGGTAAGTGGCCAGGCTGGGGGGGTTTCTTGGCTTTGCAACACTTTTTTTTTTGCAAATTTTTCATTTTTTCACTTTTATTGTATTTTTCTTCTTTTTTTCTTTTTTCTTCTTTTTTTCTTTTTTCTTTTTTATTTCTTTTTTCTTCTTTTTCTTTTTTCTTCTTATTTTTTTCTTTTTTCTTCTTTTTTTTTCTTTTTTTTTCTCTTTTTTCCCCTTTTTTGTTTTGTTTTTCTTGCCTTTTTTTTTTCTTTCTTTTG